>NC_041229.1:37703525-37762447 GCF_002837175.3 Physeter macrocephalus
TTACCATTTTCTTAATTGTTTTGGGTTTGTTATTGTAGGTCTTTTCCTTCTCTTGTGTTTCCTGCCTAGAGAAGTTCCTTTAGCATTTGTTGTAAAGCTGGTTTGGTGGTGCTGAACTCTCTCAGCTTTTGCTTGTCTGTAAAGGTTTTAATTTCTCCATCGAATCTGAATGACATCCTTGCTGGGTAGAGAATCTTGGTTGTAGGTTTTTCCCTTTCATCACTTTAAATATGTCCTGCCACTCCCTTTTGGCTTGCAGCGTTTCTGCAAAAGATCAGCCGTTAACCTTATGGGGATTCCCTTGTATGTTATTTGTTGTTTTTCCCTTGCTGCTTTTAATATTTTTTCTTTGTGTTTAGTTTTTGATAGTTTGATTAATATGTGTCTTGGTGTCGTCTTATTTTTTAAGTCATTCCCATGCGTATTTCACTACAGAAATCTCTCTTTTTTTAAAAGACTCTGATATATTTTATCTATTGGGACATTTTTCTGATATGTAATAGACAACAAAAATCTAGGAAGGCATAGACAAAGCAAAGAAATAAAAATCACTTATAATGAGTAATCTTTGATCTGTGTTCTCCCACTGTTCTGTGCATTTATGTATTGTTATTTTTCATTGTTTTTCCTCTCTATATGAATTATTTTTCATGAAATATTCCTGAAATAACTTTAATAGTACTCATCATACAGCACTTAATTGTGCACTTAATCATTCTTCTAATATTAGGTGTTTTAGTATTTAGTATTTTAAATATAGCTAAAATAAGTATCTTTTGTTGGCATCTTTATTTTCATAAAATAGTTTCATAGATATACCATTACTATATCATAGTTTAAAGTATGCATGTTTTTAAAAGTTTTTTTACATATTGCCCGCATTCTTCGGGAGGGTTAGTTTACCAGCTTGATATATTTTTTCCTGCCGTTTTATTGAGATATAATTGACATAGAAAAGTGTGTAAGTTTAAGGTGTACAACATAATGATTTGATATATGCATATATTGTGAAATGATCACCCCCCTAAGTTTAGTTAACATCCATGACTTCACACAGTTACATTGTTTTTCCTTGTGAGTTTTCAAAGTCTACTGTCTTAGCAACTTTCAAATATACAATATAGTATTGTTGACTATCGTCATCATGTTGTGCATTACATCACCACTACTTACTTATCTTTTAACTGGAAATTTGCCCGTTTTTACTACCTTTTACCTCTGACTTCTACAAGTAGCTAAATATTTTGTGCTGATAACCAATTCTTATATGGATGTCTTTCTGGTCGTTTTCTTTTGTCTGGAGTTGTTCTCTTGTAAATATTTCAGCAAGGCTCATAAGAACTATATTCTGAGTATCCGTATGCTGGTAGCAGCTTTATGTCCTTTATATTCGAATTAGTTTTGCTAGGCATGAAATTCTTGGCTTACATTTGATTTTATTGAATGTCTTAAATATGTTGCTTTTTTTTGGCATAAAGTTTCAAAGTCTGATGATAAACTAAATTTCCTTTCCTTCTAAGTCACTCTTTTTACTTGGATTTGTGAAAGATTTTGTTTTTTCTTTTTCTTTGAAGTCCAGTTATTTTGCCAGAATTTGTCTTCATGTTTTGTGTTCTGGTTCTGTATTATCAAGTATGCATGTATGCTATTTTAATTGGTAATTTCCAATTTAAAAATTTCATGAATTTTTTCTTTAATCATAGTTCTTAGTATTTGTTTCATTTCCATGTATGGCTTGCTTCTTCTGGCCTCCTGTTATTCCTGTGCTGGCTCTTCTTTGCCTGTCTTCATCATTTGCCACTTTCTCTTGAATCCTTTTTATGCTTTCTATTTCTGTTTTGGTTTTATATTTTGCTTTTCACTGTCTGTTTCTTTTAATTTAATATCCATTGTATTTATTTGCTCTTGAGTTTCTTCTAATTTAGTCTTTATTTCTGATTTTTTTTCTTTTATTTCTAATTTGTTCCCAAGTTTCATTTCATTTCTGAGTTTCTCTAGTAACTTGGCTGTTAGACTGGACAGAACCCTTCCTGGTTTCAACAGTACTTCTTAGATTGGTCTGTTGTTCTTTCCTGTAGTTCTGGAGGAAGAAAGCTAAAACAAGGAAGCAGAATAAACACTACAAATTATAAGACTCTCTTGTGAATCTCTTCTTCTCCAGTTCATCTTATATCCGTTTGTTCCTTCACACATTTGCTGATAGCATCTAGATCTTGTGACTGTTGGTGGTTTGGGGGTTTGATGGAATGCTTTGTCCTCCAGTTCTGTCTTGAATGATTTTTTTGTGTTTTTGGTTTTACTATCTAGTTGCTCTATTTTTAAAATTATCAGTTATATTGAAATATAATTCACATGCCATAAAATGCACTCTTTTAAAGTATGTATTTTAGTGTTTTTATTATATTCATAAAGTTGTATAACTATCTGATTCCAGAGCATTTTCATTCTGTGTGTTTTTGTGACAGATTCTGTGTAGTTGCTACTACTGCCATGTTTCTAGGATTTGTTGCAACAAATTTGAATGTCCCTTTACCGCTTGCCTCTCCTATCCCACTCTCCAGAAGTAATCCTTGTTAACAGGTACCTAATGAAACCTGTTAATTTTGTACCTGTACCATTCTTAACTCCAAATTATTTCCCAGACTATCAGTGTCAGAAAGGAAACTTAAACTTCCTTTGGTAATTTGTTGTTGGTTAAGAGGTGAGTTTTGTTGTTTTCAAAGGTGTAATCTCTTAATTTTGTGTAACTACAGTGGCTGTTCCTGTATCTTCCTAATTTTTTTTCCATTAATGCTCTAAGAAGCATGATTTTATACATAAAACAGGATGCATATTTTATACATAAGGTAGGAGAATATTTTATTCTTAAAATAGAGATTCAATCCAGAAAAATTTAGTTCTCCAGCCATAGCTTATTGTGAACACCAAATATTTCTCATTCTGTTCTGTACTTGTAGATTTACATCTTTGAAAATAGTGATAGTATTATACTATAGTACTCTGTGCTTTTATACTCGTTCGGTCTTTTTGTTTAATAGTAGTTGTGTGGTTATAATAGAAGCCAGTCACTATGATTGCAAAGCACTTTGCAAATATTAAGATTAAAATGAGGTGAAGAGGAAGGGAGGTGAAGAAGCATGGGCTGGGGGTAAACTAGACAGATGTCCCTGCACATGGAGCTTGCTAGTCTGGTGACTTCAGTCTTTTTTATGAAATTATGTTTGAGTAGGACTTGAAATATGGATAGGGAAATTTTACCTTCATTTATGTTATCACATACAATTTTAATAACAGCAACAAAAGGAAGTCAGGGTGAGAGTATATTCTTGTTTTATGAAGAACATGTGATAGGGCGTGGTTGTGTTAAGTTGCCTTGAGCCAGCCACATTTTCCCATGGAGTTTTCCTGTCCATCAGTAACGTGTATCATCTTTGATTCTGTTGGATATTTTGTGGCATTCTTGGGGATGTCAACATACAATGGATGTGCATTCATTTATGATTTCCTGTGATGTTTGCTTTTTTTCCCCAGGCAAAAGGTGGAGGTTATGAAAGTGAAGATGCTTATCAAAATGCAGAACTAGTTTTTCTAGATATCCACAATATCCATGTTATGAGAGAATCTTTACGAAAACTTAAGGAGATTGTGTACCCCAACATTGAGGAGACCCACTGGTTGTCTAACTTGGAATCTACTCACTGGCTAGAGCATATTAAGGTGGGTATGTTATTATTTCTTTAAACTATCATAGAATATCAAACAAGGACTTTCTCTGCCCTTTTGTCTATATCGGCTCTTTTCTTACAATTGAAATCAAGATGAAAGTACCTTTTTACACAGCGAAAAATTGATAACTGCTTTGATAATTAAAACTACTTTTAAGTTTTGGTGCCTGAATGAATTAGTTTTCTATATTATGCATTTGGTTCAGTTGTACTTCTTTTGTTCCCTTTCTTTCCCATCCTATCTGAATTCTGCCCATCCTTCAGATCCCAGCTCATATTTCATTTCTTCTATGAAGTCTTCCCAGATTGCATTCATTTTCATTTTCTCTGAACTTTTCACTTTACTTTTGCTTTCCAGCTAATCAGGTGTTACCATGCACTTGATTTAATTACTTTTATGTGTCACCCAACATATATTGCTAATTCATGGAGAGTAGGACAGGCTAAATCATATTTCTTCTTTGTCCCCTCAGGAGGCAGGGCAGCACTATATGATATGAATAAAGCACTCAATAAATAATTGTTTCATGGCTTGTGAAAACCATTCTGGTCAGGCACATGAGGTGAAGTAGTTAAATGAAGGATACCATTTGAATGCTAAATGATTTGGAGACTACCATGTGAACCCTAGCTTGCCTAATATGTTAATATATATAATGTTTGAAGCACCAAATGTTATTTCAGTTAATATAGTTACAAATATTTTCAGATAGTGTCTGAATTTCAGTAAGATACCTTACCAAAATATAGATTTCTATAATATATATGACCACATATATTCATATTATGAAATAAATGGAAATGAGATTTTTCATGTCAAGAAGGAGCAGATTGTACTCACATTAAAACCTCTAAAACTAAGACAGAATTGACAGCTAAATTGACCTAATAACAATTATAGACTATTTTGATTACTGTTTCTCTTCTAGAAACATAGAAGCTTGAATGTAGCAAAGTGTATGCACACTCTTCTGTTGAAGAGAATGGTCATGGGACCGTCTATTACATTGTATGATGTATAAGTAGAAAACCATAAGACTTGATTCAGAACTAACATAAATTGCAGCATTCTGTAAGTTCCAGGTCAATTTTTAGCAGGTACAACATTCTCTCCAAAAATCTGGTTATAACCGAAATAAGTTTCCTGAGAAGTTTAAGAGGGACAGTTGTGTCTGGACCACCTTCTCCTCCCCCAGTCCTCACACCTGCAAGGCTTACCCACTTACTTTCTTTAAATCTGCTCAAATATCACTTTCTCAAAGAAGCCTTTCCCAACCACTCCATATAAAATAGCAATTCTGCCAGCACTCCCTAGACCTAGATGGTGCTTTTTCACTTACTGCCCTCTGACACACTGTATATTTCTTTCTTTATTTGCACCTGGCTGGCCTCACCTAAGTAGAATGTAAACTTCGTTAAGCCAGCACTTTGTTCTGTTTGCTGCTCTATTTCCAACACCTTGAGCTGTGCCTGCCACATGGTAGGGGACTCCGTAAATGTTTATCTTTTGAATGAATGAATGAATAAATCAATCAATGAAGATGACCACTTTGGATAACTCTTTCTTGTCAGTCTTAACTCTCCAGCTGTTTTAATCCTTTGGGTCAGTGATGTGTACGTTTGGATATACATTTGAATTTTAGGTAGAAGTTATTTAAAATAGTGAGTTAGGATTAGTGGAGAATGGGGACCAGGTGTTCGTTTTTGTTTTTTTTAATGTTCACAAATGACACTGATGCGTAGTCAAGATTGAGATTGCTTCAGAGTACCCCACTTCCAGAATATGCCTACAGTTATAATCAAAAGAAGGTCATCATGAGATTCTCTAAGCCTAGTATATCTTTTCTTTCATTCTTATCTATGTTTGTGTAACCATGCTGTTCTTTAAGTATGATTTGGCCATTGCAGAGAAAAATGCAGCTATATTGTTCATTTTAAAGGCTATCATACTTTGTGTTTCTTTTCTGGTTGCATCTAATTCTGTCTAGTTTTAACTCAAGATCAGCTTCAGAAAAGGTAAATTATTTTGCAGAGTCTCTGCATATTTAAAAAAAAAACCTGAAATTATTTTAGATAACAGTAAAACTGACATGGTAATATATTGGTCTGATGAGAATTTTCCATTCATACTGATACAAAAAAAGCAGCTTACTCTGAAGTTTTATACTGTGCTTGCTGTGTGCTATATGATGTATATAAAAACAGCAGAATAAATGCTATAGAAGCTGTAGAATATTTTAAAACATCCAACTTTATTGCTTTCATATTCTAATTTGGTTAAGTATCATTGTTTTAAATAACAGGTAAGACTAAAGTTGGTGTGTTATTTTTATTTAAATGGATGATGTTGGAATATTTGAAGATTCTCAGAAATAGATCTCTTTAGAACTTAACCTTCTTTCCTCTTACTCATATTTTGATTTGTTTAGAACTCAAAGGCACCTTTTGTTTGGATATTTCATTGTGCGGATTAATAGGAGTCTGCATTTATGAGATTTTAGTTTTAAAAGCAAAATTTATGTATCTTCTACCATTCACAAAAATTCTATTTAGGAAGGGACTGATGTTTTTTTCTCCACATGGTATTGAGACAGTCATCTCTAAACAAAACTCTATTAGTAAATTTTGAAGAAGGAAGCATTTAATTTAAAAAAAAATTAATTAAAAAAATCTGTTTGCAGCTTATTCTCGCAGGGGCTCTTAGGATTGCTGACAAAGTAGAGTCAGGAAAGACGTCTGTGGTAGTCCACTGCAGTGATGGCTGGGATCGCACAGCTCAGCTGACCTCCCTGGCCATGCTCATGTTGGATGGATACTACCGAACCATCCGAGGATTTGAAGTCCTTGTGGAGAAAGAGTGGCTAAGCTTTGGCCATCGATTTCAGCTTGTGAGTAAAGAACCGTGACTCAGTGTATCACATATGCGTCTCACGTAAGGCGTGTGAAAATCATGCCTTTACTCACTAGATATTTGTCTAAATTTGATCCTTTGTTGTAATGGGTAAACTTCCCAAGAGAACTTTGGGCTTGTTTTGGAAGCAGTAGGTTATCCTGCTGTGGCTCTGCAGTCTGGAGCCAGGGTTAGCTGTTTGTCAGCCGTCTGGCCCAGTCTCTTCCATACTCTCTATCGGGAATAGGAGATACCCTTCTGTGACTTCCACCTTCAAATGACAGTTCAGAGCAGCATGGACTGTTACGGAGCTACAGGGCACTTCTAGCTTTTCCTGTAGACTTAAAAAAACGCGAGACTGGCCTATTATTCTTAATTTAAAGTAGCCCTACAAAGTAGCACTACTCACACAGGATCTGGGTCTAAAACAATTTAGACTGGGACTAAAAGAAATAACAGAGAAAAAATAATTTAATTTAGAGTTGGGAATAGAATAGCTTTCCTATTACCCTTCTTAATGAGCGTATGTATGGAAAGTGTTGCAGTTTTATGGAAATGATAAATTTTTGTGCCCTCTATATGACTTAAAATTTATTTTGATGTTGTCATTCATATCAAATCTAAAAGTTGGAAGGGCCTCAGAGCCCAGGCATTAACTGTTGAATGTCTTCTCTGGTGTCCCGTGTAATGGTTGTTTGGTTTCTTCATTAACACCTCCAGAAATAAGCAGCAAGTCCCTTCCTGAGGCTGTCCAGTCTCACTGAAGAAAGTCTACCTACTAGAAACTTTTTCTTCACAGTGAATTAAAATTTACTTCTCATTTTCTTACATTCCCCTTTGGAGATAAGAAGAACAAATATGACTACTAATCCAAATAAGATAGCCCTGCAAATATTTGAAAGTAGCTGTCTTCCTGTGTCAGTCATAATCTTCAGTTCTGGCAAAATGTCCATTTTCTTCAGTCTTTTCTCATCCTAATCCCCTCACCCTCCCCTTTGTCCTCTGGACTTTGCTCTTGGCTTTCTACAAGTGTGGTACCCAAAACTGTAGTAGTTCCTAAAATAGAGGAATGGGGTTATTATGTCCCTTTTAAAGGAAACTGTGCTTTTGTATTTGCTTTTTGTTACAACATACTTTAGATTCATGTAGCTTTTAATTAAATAAACATTCAAGTGGTTTTTAGCTATGTTTCTGCTAAACACTAAATTTGGAACCAGCAAACTTGGGAACAGTTACCTTGTAGGCCTTGGTTCTCATGTATGCCCGTCCATGGTATAAGCTAGTTGTAATCATAGAATTTAGAGTGAGGAGCAGGGATATTCTCCCCGGAAAGAGGAGCTGTGCGAGCAGATGTCTCACACTGGGTGCGACTGAGTTTGGCTGGAGTAGAGTCGATGGAGGGGCAGGTTTAGACAGTCTGGAGATGAGAGTTAAGATTGCTCAGAGGCCTTGAAACCCCTGAGAGTGTGATTTTTGGCAGCATTTTCCTAGATTAGCTGAAAGACTTTCTGAAATATGTTTGCTCAGATGCTGTCTCTAATGTTAACCGTTAGTATCCAGTAGCTACCAGCAGTGTTTATAAAAAAACTTGCAAGAAATGGACACTTAAAGGTAGTCTGCTCTTTTGAACTTGAACTGTTAAATAAAACTGGTCATCTGGAGTATCTGTTTCAAATAGCTCATGTTTTTCAATTCTCTATAAAATGTACTTACCATGAAAAGACCATTAAAAAAAAAAAGAATGAAGTTTTAGTCAGCCAAAGCTGTACACGTTCATATAAATGTAACCAAAATCATAAATATTTCAGACTGTTTGAAGTTGCAGTGGATTCCTAAATTGTTGACTCTGGTTACCTACTCCATTTTTTCCCCCTTAGTTGTTATCTGAAAGCAGAATTTGACAGTTAAAGGACATCTGATCAAGAGGGTATGCTTACATGGTTAATACAGGATAATGATTCTCAAACTTTTTGATTTCTGGACCTCTTTCCTTTTTAAACAATTATTGATGACCCGAAAGAACTTTGTTTATATCTATCAGTGTTTACCATATTAGAAATTAAATTTTAAACATTTAAATATTATTTAAAGAAATAAATCTGTTTTCTTAGTCCATTTGGGCAGCTATATTTCTCACAGTTTTGACGGCTGGAAGTCCAAGTTCAGAGTGCCAGCATGGCCTTCTGGTGAAGGCCCTTTTCCGGGTTGCAGACTGCCAACATTTTGCTGTGTTCTTGAATGGTGGAAGAGGGCTGGGGCCTCTGTGGGGTCTCTTTTGATAAGAGCATTAATCCCATTCATGAGGGTTCCACCCTCATGACCTAGTTAGCTCCTAATACCATCACACTGGGCATTAGGGTTTCAACATATGAATTTTGGGGGAACACAAACATTCAAACCATAGTACTATTATATATTAACATAAATAACATTTTAAAGAAAAATAACTATATTTTCCAAAACAAATAAAGAAGTTTAATGAGAAGAGTGGTATTATTCTACATTTTTTGCAAATTTCTTTAATGTCTGGCTTAATAGAAGATAGCTCAATTTCATGTCTCCTTCTGCATTCAATCTGTTGCAATATGTTCTGTTGGTTGAAGAAATGAGGAAAATCTGACCACACACAGATATGCAGGTTGAAAAATAGAGAGTATTTTAATTTTTTTCAGGGAATTGTGGATATTTTTCTTTGATACTGTGCCAAAACTCGACAAATGGTAGTTTCTTAGCAGTTAATTGTAATGTGGAATCCAAAACTAACTCAATGAACTTTTCGTTGTTTGTTCTATTAAATTCCTTTGGTCTGTCTTGCACTTTGAACAAATAGATCTCTTACCCATGCATGATTTTGTAACATCAAGTGTTGGTAATTTGGAAAATACTGGCTCACTGATTTACACAGCCCTTCCAATATTAATGTATTTCATTATATAATATCATATAGTCACATTTGTTAATACCGCTACTGATTTTATCAGAAAAGTATTATCAAACTCATTGTAGCAGATAAAAATTTCCCCCAAATCTAATTTTCACTCAAAAACTTGAATTGCATCATTGGTAACAAATACTGTCCATTGTTTTCCTTGAAGTGACGCATTCACTTTTGTACATTTTCAAAAAAATGTCTGCAAGATATTCAGGTCTTAATATTCATAGTTCATATATTGTTCTTTCAAGTCAAAATGATGTTGCATGAAAAAGCCGTGTTTCCTACCATCCTACTTAAGTCTGCAGCAGAAGCATATTATGTGTATTTCCCATTTTGTTAATAGGATACTTACAAATTTTATACTCAAATGGGGAGATTTAATAAAGTTAATAATTTTTACTGCTTCATCAAGGAATCCGGCTTAAGAGAGATAGGCTTTTTTGTTTTTGTTTTTCTTCTTTAACTGCAAGTGTTTGGCAGGGAGTAATATAATAACTGCTAGTATAGATTGATTTCAATGCCTTGCTTCCTGATTCCTCCTAAGGTACCAAAAGTTTTCATCCTTCATCACTTTTACACCATTAGTGCAAATGTCAACACATTGAAAAAGGCAAAACGTGTCTTAGTAATATTATAAAAATAGTTTTGAACTCACAGACCTGCCCTGCTTCCGGAAGTCTGTGGAACATACTTTTAGAATCACTGTTTTTGGGTACAGAGTAGAGGTTTATCTCAGTCACTGGGGGCAGAAGTCCTCAGAGGAGAAAAAAAAATTGAGAAAGTAGGTGAGTGCATGCTTGAGGGGAGATGTCAAGCATTTTTTAAAAGTTTTCAAAGATTTGTGCTAATGTGATTCCTTTTTAAAGACAGTCTGGAGCTCAGATGCAGGATGTCCCCTTCATGCACTGGCCAAGGTGTTAAAGGGGAAGGGTGCTTCCTGAAGCTAGTGTACAAGGAAGTGTTAATATTCAGGGCAAAAGAAATCTCCAGAAGAAAAATCTGGGCTCTGAGGTCTGGCTGCTCCTGTGTCCCATTATCAGCCTTTTAGGATCTGAGTTTTATTTATTAAACTGAGTTGTAATTCCTGTTACAAGTGTCTCATGTTAGGAAATAACCTGGCAGTTTGCACATTGAAATGTTAATAGAGATTTCTGCTTGGTGGGATTATGGTGATTTCTATTTTCCTTGTAGTGCTCTTTTAAAAAGATTTTCTGAATTTTTAAAAATATTGAGCAAATATTACTTTTCTTGGAAAATAAAATTACTTTCATTAAAAGCTGAAAAATCCCACAAAGCTCATGTAATATTTCATTCTTTGCTTCAGAGACTTGGCCATGGAGATAAGAACCATGCAGATGCAGACAGATCACCTGTTTTTCTTCAGTTTATTGACTGTGTCTGGCAAATGACAAGACAGGTAATTTATCTGGGATATCCATTCTTACATCTCTCTTTTAAGCTGTCCAGTCAGAGTTGGATTTGATCACTGATTATCTTACATTTCATGTAAAATGGAAATTCTTGTAAGTTTTCTAGGTACTAGAACTATTACCTATTATTACATTATGAATTAAGTTAAAGGATATTATTTGGAGGTAGTATTAAACACTTGACAATTTGATTCCTAGCATTTCAGTGCATGGCATTGATAATAACCCCTGAGAGGTTTCCTCTTTTGTTTGGACAAGTAGTGTTAAATAATGGCTTTATATTCACCCAGAAACTCATCTGTACATTGCTAAAGGAGGTAAAGAAATGAAATAGGCTAGGTAACTCAAGCGAAATGAAATCCTGTTTTAAGCACTTTTGATGGAAAAATGTATTTAGATGGAAATTATGGCAAGGTATGTATATAGTAGATTCAGTTCTTTTTGTTTTTAGGTATGGAGAGAGAGAGAGATTATGTTTTTTTAGACTTAATCAACATTCTAGCAAATGATTTGAAATATTACTGTAAATAGATTTAGTCTTTTGGAAAGATACCAGAGGAGATTGAAAAACACCTGATTTATTATGGGATCACTTCACTAATGAGGCAAGGAATTGGTGTCTTAAAAATGTTTAACTCAGGGAAAATAATCTCAGAACCCAAAAGTTAGATACAGTTCATTGGTGTATCAGTTAATTTTTTTTTTTCAGTTAATTATTTATCCAAGAGTTTTATTGGACCTCAAACAACCCGGGAACCTGGTTGGTTTTTCATTAGACTGCCACAGGAATATAAAGTAGGGCAGTTGCTGGCTCTGCTTGGCTTTAGGATTGTGTTCTAGCTTCAATAAAATACTCCTTATTTCATTAAGAGAAAAATGGTGATCCTCAAGTGAAATACATTAATTACATATCGAATAGTTTATTTTTCCCCCATAAGCATTTCAGTTTGGGTGGATTGTTTTGAAACCTGCTGGTTTAAATGAAGTGTTGTAATAGATATGACTACCGTTTGTTGAGGCTGGTATTTTAACACATGTGATGCAAATGTGTATACAGTTCAGTTTTGTTCTACAAATTAGGCCCTTGGTGTATTGGGGAGAAGGGAAATACAACATGCTTATTAGTTTAATAATGTTTACTGCTTCTTGGAGTAGGTTTGAATTTTTCCTTTGGAACTGCCTTTGAGATAGTGTTTGATATATTAGCTATTACAAATCCTTATCAATCCTTTTTTTTGGGGGGGGGGGTGTTTGACCAAAAACAATAAGACCTACTTTTGACCATTATCAATCTTTAAGTAATATTTGACAATGTTGGCAAAAATCAAATATGCCATATCAAAGGACTACAAAAGTCATCACTGATGGTTAAGTGTACTGCTTTCTGGGGAACATACCTTGAAGGGAGCAATGTGTGCGAACTATTAGTTCTGGTATATTTGTTAGAAAAACAAAATCAGTCACATTTACCAATTGTTCACATAGAAGAGTACATGACAAATGCATTTCTTTCTTAGTAGTTGTGTTAACTTTTTATATGCTGTATATCTAAAAGCAATTTAACTCTAATTTTGAGCTTAAGTTAATAAATAATGTAATACCAGTTTAATCTTGTGTTTCATTGATAGAACTTAAAATACCGCTATAGTTGTCTTTATTGTAAGTGTCTGCTTATATTTTTCTGTATGATATTTTCTTCCTGAGCATTGAATGTGTTAGATAGTAATAATGTTTATTGGCAATCATCAGTTTTATGAATAATTGAATGTGCAGATTTAAATAGCAAATTTGTTAAAATGGGACCAATAATGTAATTAGCCAGATTTCTACATCTCCTTCTGCCCTCATCCTCATCCCCTCAGTCCTGGGATCAGGAAGCAGTTGATAAAGGGCCCTTTAGATTTTAAACACGTAAGGAGACAAAATATTCCTCTGCTCAGAATTTTAAAACCAATAGCAGCAGTTAGTACTCTATTTAAATAATGCTCTAAAATATTGCTATTTTAGTTTTGTTGTGAGGAAACGCTCACTGATTAAGCCATCTTCTCGTAACTGAGATAATAGTTTTGCCACAAAGATGAAAGACTAATCATAGGCTTAGCTCCTTTGGCTTGCTGTGTAATGAGTCAGGGTGTATTCATGGTTGGCTAATAAATAAGGCTGTTAAGAGTGTGTAACAGTACAGGAGATGGGGTGACTTCCCTGGTGGCGCAGTGGTTGAGTCCACCTGCCAATGCAGGGGACACGGGTTCGATTCCTGGTCTGGGAAGATGCCATATGCCATGGACTAAGCCTGTGTGCCACAACTACTGAGCCTGTGCTCTACAGCCTGTGAGCTACAACTACTGAGCCCGCGTGCCACTACTGAAGCCCGCGCACCTAGAAGCCTGTGTGCCACAACTACTGAGCCTGTGCTCTACAGCCTGTGAGCTACAACTACTGAGCCCGCGTGCCACTACTGAAGCCCGCGCACCTAGAGCCCATGCTCCGCAATGAGAAGCCACTGCAGTGAGAAGCCCACGCACTGCAATGAAGAGTAGCCCCAGCTCGCTGCAACTACAGAAAGCCCGCATGCAGCAACGAAGACCCAATGCAGCCAAAAATAAATAAGTAAAAAATTAAAAAAAAAAACAGTACAGGAGATGGGATTTGTTCTGTAAATGAATGAATGGGATTTGACAAAGTTTCTTACAATTGATTGGCTTTATGTTGGCATGTGCTTTATTACCTGCTTCATTTGCTTCACAACCACAAAAATTATTATTCAAGAATGAATTGTTCGAGAAGATAAATTGTTTGAGAAGATAAATTTGCCATGTTACCGTGCTTATAAATTTAGGAAACTTCAAGGCAAAGTTGTTTTCATCCCTGTCCCTTTTGCATGCAGTTCATACTGTTTTCCTCCACTATGGGGTAGGGATCATTCTAAGAAAAATTTGGCACCAATATTTATTTCCCAAATCCACAATCCAAATATTCATGGAATTCCTTTTCACAGTCCTATAAATGGTACAGTCCTACATAGAAGCTTTCAAATAATTCTTGAAACATTAGATGGTTAGGATGGATTATACTAAATCCCTTATCCTCCTTCCTGGAATCTGTAATTGGTCCTTGATACATTCCCCCAAAATTGTGTTGTTTGTGTAATAGCAGGACATCCAGTCAAGCACTTGTCCTAGGTTAAAGAGACAGTGAATTTTCTTTTTTTAGAAAGAGGCTGCCAAAGTAATGGATTACAAGATATCCTGGTTTGAGTGCATGTTCCTTTAAAAGATAAGTAGGTTGGCTTTTAAGTGATCTGCATGTCTGCCTTGGAATTTATTTTTGTGCATTGCTGACATTTTCTGGAGACATCGATATTTTTTTGTGTAATTCCTAAAAACAAAACTATGTTGTTGAAAATTTAAAGAAACATTTTACTATGTTGCTTATGGTCATTTTTGGCAGAGAAAGACAAGTCAGAATTTATTAGGCTCAAGTTGAGGGTTAACTGATATAAACGGATGCAGAAACATCAAGATCAGACCATTCAAACTCTTACTGTACAAGAAAAGGAGATACTAGGAAAAATTATCTCAGAAAATAATTTTGAACAGAAGACCAAGCAGACAATACCATAATGGCTTAGAAATATATAGTTTTGAATATTGTTTAGCCTAATTTTAAGAAGTATTACAAAGGATCTGCCAGTATACAGGGATGAATATGCTTGAGAAAATTTCTTAATAATTTTTTGTGTTTGTGGTGTTTGATTTTGCAGTTTCCTACAGCATTTGAATTCAATGAATATTTTCTCATTACCATTTTGGACCACCTATATAGCTGTTTGTTTGGAACATTCCTCTGTAACAGTGAACAGCAGAGAGGAAAAGAGGTAAAACATGAGCCCTGACCCTCCCCACTGTATCCCTAATATGTGCTTTCTCTACTAGAGTGCATCCTCTGATGGATTTCAGCTGAACAGTTGTTCTTTTGGATGATACCTTTAGCTATATTTTATTTTATATGCTGTAATATGCTTCTTTCCATACATCTGAACCTGATCTGTTTTAAAGCACCTCTGTCACAAGGCTGAATATGCTAGCCAGCTAGCTGTCAGTTGAGTTTATGGGTAGGAAGCAGTGTCTCCTAAAGAGAACTGAAGTATGTGGAGTCTTAGGAGTGCCCATGTACCTGTTACTCCCTGCAGGATGGAAATCCATCAAAACAGGTGCAGAAAAATATAATTAGCAAAAAAAAATGTATTTGAATGAATGGACAGCTCACTTCCCCAAATATATTCTGCATATTTACTTAAGTACTTAATACTGCTTACTGTTGTGAGGATTACATAAAATAAACCATACAAAACACTATAATAACTGCCATGTAGTAAGTGCTTCCTAGACTAGAAATTCCTTGATGACCGATATTAAATTTTTTAATTCACCATTACATCTTCCATATGTAGCATGCAGTAAATATTTCCGTGCATAGTACGCAATCAAGAGTTTATTGAATATCTCATAAACAGTTGACATTTGTATATAAAGCTATGCATTTACTTACCATATGACCTGGTAATCACACTACTGGGTATTTATCCTAGAGAAATAGAAACTTTTGTTCCCACAAAATTCTGATTTTCTTCCCACAAATGTTCATACCAGCTCTATTTACAGTGGCTGAAAACTGAAAACAACCTAAATGCCCTTCACCTGTGGTATTTCTATATGATGTAGTACTACTCAACAATAAAAGAAACAATTATTGGTACAAAAAAAGAATTTCTTGCATGTTAGGTAATTAATAGATAATTTCCAAAGATATTTTCATTTTTTGAGAGCCTCAAATAGGATTCACTGTATCTTTAAAAAAAGAAATGTTTTTAAAACTGAGCTATAATTTGCATTCCATAAAATTCACTCTTTTAAAGTGTATAATTTAGTGGGTTTTAGCATCTCTAGAGTTGTATAGCCATCGCCACCATTAATTACAGAACACTGAAAAGAAACCCCATACCTGTTAGTAGTTGCTCTCCCCATTCTTCTCTCCTCTCAGACCCTGGCAAACACTAATCTGTCTCTTGATTTGCTTCTTCTGGACATTTCATATAAATGAAATCAGTCAGGGTGTGGCCTTTGTGTTTGGCTTCTTTCACTTAGCATAATGTTTTCAAGGTTCAATTTGTAGCATGTATCAGTACTTCATTCCTTTTTATGACTGAATAATCCATTGTATTGATATACTGCATTTTATCCATTTATCAGTTGATGGTCTTTTGGGTTGTTTCTACTTTTTGGCTACTGTGACTGATGTTACTTTGAACATATTTGGGTACTGGGTTGTGTGCGCATGTGTTTTCACTTCTCTTGGGTATATACGTAAGAGTGGAATTGCTGGTATAGTAACTCTTTAACTTTTTGCAGAACTGCACAGTTTTCCAGTACCCTCTAATTTTAATCTAAGTGGGGCTGTCACCACAGTGTCTGAGTTCTCTCTCCCTCTGAAACAATTTAAATGAACACAGTATATACCTCTTTACAAATTCCCTCTAAAGTATAATTAGCTTATGTAATGGAGAATCTTTTTCCTTCTTATAGAATCTTCCCAAAAGGACTGTGTCATTGTGGTCTTACATAAATAGTCAGCTGGAGGACTTCACTAATCCTCTCTATGGGAGCTATTCCAATCATGTCCTTTATCCAGTAGCCAGCATGCGCCACCTAGAGCTCTGGGTGGGATACTACGTAAGGTGGAATCCACGGATGAAGCCACAGGTATATGCCCTGCAATATACAATGAGAGTTTTTATCCATGCAGTTGTATGAATTACATTCGTCCCCTTTAAAGCAGCTAGAAAAATTATCTGTGCATATTTAAAGCTTTCACCTTTTCCTGTTAACAGTTTTAATTGTGTAGTAGAAAAAGCACTACATAGGGATAATCACCACACTTGGTTCTTATCATGACTCACTTGTTTGGCCTTGGACAAGTCACTTCTGTTTTGTCTTTTTTCCCCTCTTCTATAAAATGAGGGTGCTGGACTAGAGGTCTTGTTTTAATAGGCTGGAAAAAATAGCTTTAGTAAAGTAAAAAGCCTAACAAAATTCTGGTTGATTTTTTAAAATGTTATGGAATATTTACTGCTTAGAACTGTTTAAAAGACTGAAAAGTCTGCAACTAAATGACAGGAAATCTTTTGAGTATTGGCTTTTAGATTACATTGTTACTTAATTATTTGTTGTATTTGGCTAAGTACCAGTTTCAGGGTATTCTGTGGAAACACTTGGGGGCACTAGGGAAGCCAGTGAAGAAAGCAGTGGTGTCAGAGGAGTCCCTGAAGTTGATTTTCACTGATGTTCTGGAAAGGTGGGTGTGGTTCCCGTAGCTGAAAACACACACATTGCAGCATTTAGGGAAGGAGCTCTATACTGGAATGACTTGACTTTGGGTTTGTTTAGGATTGCCTAGTTAAATAATTTTAGGGTGTGCTGCTCTTGTAGGAGCCCATTCACAACAGATATAAAGAACTTCTTGCTAAAAGAGCAGAGCTTCAGAAGAAAGTAGAGGAACTACAGAGAGAAATTTCCAACCGATCAACCTCATCCTCAGAGAGAGCCGGTTCTCCTGCACAGTGTGTCACTCCTGTACAGACTGTTGTGTGAGAGGACTACTGGATGGGGCCATCGGTCATCGCCATGAACTCTGATTACAATGGCAGCTTCATGAAGAGAAAGTTTCTGAATATAGAACCCATCTGTGAGAGAACTTAAGTCACTTTATTTATTTTAAATCTCTCTAGGATGTGTTTAGAACTGTAGCAGTGCAGGGGTTTAAGTGAAATAACCCCACATGTAATTACATGATTATGACACTAATCTTACAAGTCACCCAAAGAATATTAAAATGCTTCAGTCCTGGATCCACAGTGGGAACAATTTTCTGATTTTAAAAGGAAAATGCTGTCTCAGAAATTTTGGTGTATGGTAAAATCAAAACACAAACTACTTCAGAAATATACTTCTTGATGGAAGAGCACTCATTGCACAGAAGGAGGAGCAACAGTTTTCAAACCAAACCAATACTGGCATTTCATGGCATTGTACATACTGGGCCTCAGTGTCATAATCAAGATCATTTGATGCTCCTTTCCCCATCATGGGTTTTTCCTTTTTGTAGTTAAGTGATTTACTTTCACCATTCAAAACTCGTGTTCTTCATATAATATGGCAAAGTCTTGAGGATATTATGGTGGAGTAATAGTTGAAAATTGTTGCTGTCATTATTTATGTACTTAATTTAAGATGTATTAGATAGCTGTTCCAAAATGATGCCTTACAGATGTGCTTGGGAGGAGGATGGAGAGGAGAAAGTGGTAGCCATCCAGGATTTCAAAGAATTCCACATCCTTCAGATTAGTTTCCATTTGCACAATTACTAGAAACATCATGAAACATATTTAAAAAATTCATTATCTGCCCTACTTTATTTTAGTTACATTTTTTTTGAACACATAGAAGTTAACTGGCAAATTTTGAGGCAGTATTTAAAAGTTTAGTAGGATTGACTTTTTTCTGAAGTCTGTATAAATAGCATATGGTGAGAAGTACTGTGCTCAAATTTTACATTAAATATTTTACTATTACTTTCCTTTGCAAATTCTGTAATTCCACTGAATGATTAAGTCTACCAAAGAATTTATTGCATGTAAAAATGTATTACAGTCTCAATGCCAGTAAAGGAAATCCTGCTTCACTTTTTGGCTGCTACAGTAAGAATTCAGCGCGGGTATAAACACTTGACTCCCTGGTGTCTGTTTTACTCTGTATAAGAGCCATATGTTATGTACTGTAACACAAAGGAGCTTCTTGTCCCTTGGGTCTTTAATTAAAGGAAAATTTCAACTGACTTTTAAACTTTGTCCTTGTTCTAAGTTGTTTGGCTTAAGTTTCTTTTGCAGAAATGTTGTTATTTGGAATTTTTTGAGGAAAGGGGTGTTTCATAGCAGCTGCTCTAAGAGAAATGTTCAGTTTGATCAGATAAATCAAATACTCAAAATCAGTGTTTTTTCACTTGTTAACTCACTAGTCTGAACCTTTTGCCCTGCTCTTGGGTTTTGCAATGAGTAAGTATAATTTCTGTTATTAGTACATCCAATATTAGCAAAATTGGTACCAAAATGATTTGATCATTGAAATTTGTTATAAGAAAATTTATAACAGTATTTAAGTGACCAGTCTGTCAGTATTAAAGCTAAGTTTTCTATTCCAAATATTTTATAAATCCATTCTCTCTGTGTATTCTACCATTTCCCTCCCTTAATAAGCCTTTATCATCTTGGTCTGATGCCACATAAAAGAATGTAGATGATTGAAGAGGTTCAAGAATTTAAAACTTCTAGTCTTAATACCCTCATATTCACTTTAAACTCCATTCAGAGCAATCTAAGTGCAAATCTATCACTTCTCCTTTTAAAACTTTCTAGGGGTTTCCTTTTACCTTTTGCAGGCGTCTCCAAAGTGGAGTGCCTTTAAGATGATCCTTTAGTGAAGACATCAGCATCATGGTGGCACCAGTGCTTCCTTTTCTCTCCCTTTGACTTCTAACGAATCAGACATCCATAACTGGACACAGGTGCCTCTGCACAGCATACCAGGACACCTGAGACAGATTCATCTGTGTATCTGAAATTGGGTGAATGAAACCTCAAAGGAGGCTAGGGAGCCAAGGGAGATGTGGTGACACTGGCTGTGGCGGCAGCAGCAACCTATCCAGCAGAGGAGGTGGAAAGTGAAAAGGGTAAGTATAAGTCTACTCAGCTTGTGGGCTGCAGTTGGAGGGTCCCATTGCTTTTCAGGGACACCCCACATTTCTGAGGAGAGATCTCCATGACAGACCAGTAATGAGTAAAGGAACTGAAACAGTAATCAAAAAAATCCCAACAGAAAACTACAGTACCAGATGGCTTCAGTGGTGAATTCTACCAAACATATAAAGAAGAATGAACACAATCTTCCTCCAAACACTTCCAAAGTATTAAGGAGGAGGGAACTCTTCCAAAGTCATCTACAAGGCCAGCATTACATTGATACCAGAACCAAATGAGGATACAAGAAAACTACAGACCAATATCCCTGCTGAATATAGACGCAAAAACTCTCAACCAAATATTAGCAAACCAAATTCAAGGACACACAAATAGGATTATATACCATGACCAAAGTGGGATTGATCCCTTGTATGCAAGAATGATTTAACATATGCAAATCAGTAAATGTAATAATATATCACATCAATAAAATGAAAGAAAAATTACATGATCATTTCAATAAATACAGAAAAAATATCTGACAAAATACAACATCCTTTCATAATAAAAACCTTTAACAGATTGGGTAAAAAAAGAATATACCTCAATATAATAAAGGCTGTGTACCATAAACCCACAGCTGTTAATGGAGAACAATTGAAAGTTTTTCCTCTAAGATCAGGAACAAGACAATGATGCCCACTCTGACCACTCATATTCATTATAGTAGTGGAATTCCTAGCTAGAGCAACTAGGCAAGAGGAAAAAAAGGCATCCAAATCAGAAAGGAAGAAGTAAAATGTCTCTATTTGTGATTATTTGGTTTTATTTATATAGATAATCCCAGAGTCAACCAAAACACTGTTGGGACTAAACAATTTCAGTAAAGTTGCAGGATACAAAATCGTCATACAAAAGTCAGTTGCATTCCTTTACACTAATGATGAAGCATCTGAAAACAAAATATTGATAAAACTATCCCACTCAAAATAGCATAAAAACAATATACTACTGAGGAAAAGTTTAACCAAGGAAGTGAAAGATCTGTATGATGAAAACTGCAAGACTGCTGAAAGAAATCAAAGACACAAATGGAAAGACATCCTATGTTCATGGATTGGAAGAATCCAATGGAAGGCTTTACTAGATGTCCTTACTACCCAAAGCTCTCTACAGATTCAGTGCAGTTCCCATCAAAGTGCCAAAGGCATTCTTTTACAGACATAGAAGAAAGAATCCAAAAATTTTTGTGGAACCACAAAACCCCAAACAGCCAAAATAATCCTGAGAAAAAAGAATTAAGCTGTGGATATCATGCGTTCAGATTTCAAACTAAATTACAAAGCCACGGTAGTAAAAACATTATGGTACTGGTACAAAAATAGACACATTGACCAATGGAATAGAATATAGAAAGCCCAGAATTAAATCCCAGTGGTCACCTAATATTTGACGAGGGAGCCAAGAACACCCAATGGGGAAAAGATAGTCTCTTCAACAAATGGTGCTGGGAAACCAGAGAAGAACACATGCAGAACAATGAAATTGGATGCCTGTCTAACACCATTCACAAAAATTAACTTGAATAGTGATAAGTGCTGTGAATAAAATAGGCTAATCTGATAGTAAATTGAGATGAGGGGGCAATTTTTGATAATGTAATCAAATAAGGCCTGCTTTGAATATATTAACAGAAATCATACATTAAAAAAAATTAACTTGAAATGGATCAAAGACTTAAACATAAGACCTGACACCATAAAACTTCTAGAAGGGGAGAAGCTCCTTAATATTGGTCTTAGCAATGATTTTCTGGACATGATGCCAAAAGCACAAACAACAAAAGCAAAAAACAAATGGGACTACATCAAACTCAGAATTCTGCACAGCAAAAGAGACAAAAAATGAAGGATAACCTACTGAATGGGAGAAAAATTTTTGCACACCATATATTAAATAAGGGCTTAATGTCCAAAATATATGTAAATAATACATACAACTTAATAACAACAAAAAAACCCAATCCAGCTAAAAAATGGGCATAACTAAATGGACATTTTTCCAAAGAGGACATCGGAATGGCCAACAGGTACATGAAAAGATGCTCAACATGCCTAATCTTCAGGGAAATGCAAATAAAAACCATAATAAGACACCTCATACCTGTTAGAATGGCTGTCACCAAGACGTGACATAACAGGTGCTGGTGAGGATGTGGTGAAAAGGGAACCCTTATACAGTTGACACTTAACACAAGTTAGAACTGTGCAGGTCCACTTAGATTTTTTTTCAATAAAATCTGAGGTTGGTTGAATCTGTGAATGCAGAAATGCTGTTGTTCAAGGGTCAACTGTACACTGTTGGTGGGAATGTAAACTGGTCCAACTACTACGGAAAACAATATGGAGGCTCATCAAAAATTTCAAAATAGAGCTAACATACTTCCAGGTAAATACCCAAAGGAAATGAAAATAGAATTTCAAAGAGAATATTTGCATTCCCAGGTTTACTGCAGCATTAGTCACAATAACCAAGATATGGAAACAACCTAAATATGCCCATCAGTAGATGAGTGGATACAAATGATGTGGTATATATACACAATAGAATATTATTCAGCCACGAGAAAGGAGGATATCCTGTCATTTGCAACAACATGAAGGGACCTTGAGCACATTATACTGATATAAGAGAAAAAGACTGCATGATCTCATATGTGGAATCTAAAACAGTCAAACTCAAAAACCAGTAAAATGGTGGTTACCAGGAGATGGAGCTTAGAGCGATAAGATCGACGTTAAGGGTACAAACTGGCAACAACTAGTAAATAAGCCATAATGTACAATATAATGAATACAGACAATATTATACTGTAATTATATAATGTGATAAATATCACTACAGTGGCAATCATATTACAGTATTTAAATGTATCAAGGTAACACATTGTACACCTTGAAATTTATACAATGTTACATGTCAAATTTGTTCAATTTAAAAAAACCCTTATAATAAAGATGTTTCTAACACAGCTACTTGCAAGCTGTGTTCAGCACAGTGTCATTTCAGGGACTGGAAGTGATACCCACCCATTTTGTAATGCATGTAGTTAAGTATTTAAGAAGACATAATAAAGATACTTCCAACAAAGCTAGCTGAAGCTGTGTTCAGCAGTGTTATTTCAGTGCATGCAAATGATACCCATTCTGTAATGCATGTAATGAAGAAAAACACTTGTAATAAAGGTGTTGCTAACAAATCTAAAAGAAAAAAAAATCCATTGAGGTGTGTGGAAGCCTGGGAGGGTGGTCTTAGCACTTTTTAAATATTTACACAAAACTTTTGAGTGGAGAGTTCTATGTTTTATAACTTTATAATTATCTATGCATATTGGTTGCATAGGTGTACCTTTTCCTTTATGATCAGGGATATAAAATTTAGAGGCCTGTGTGGTTAAGTCGAAGCTCCTGAGCCTCCTGTCACTTGTCTGCTTACCCTTCTATTCTCATTGGCATACCTCAACTCTTATGTACTACTACTGCTCAACTAGTCCCAATTCTCCCATATAAAGGGCAGATTCCTGCCTCCTTGCTTTTGTTCATTTTACCTTGTTGACCTGGAACTGTTCTCCCTTGGTTATTCCCATTCTGTAGAGTTTAGGCATCATTTCCTCCCCAGGAAATGATCCCTGTTCATCACTCCCTTCTCTGCCATGCCTCACCTCCCTCTGTGCCACCGCCTCTGTGGTACACATGCCACCACCACACTGTACCGAAATGTGTAATTCAGGTGTCTACAGCCCGCTTGTAAGCATACCTTGCTTACTAAGGAAGAAAACTGTACATGTAAGCAGAAGTGTACATACAATTTTAGGAGATTCACAAATACCCCCAAATCTAAGGACACTTACTTAAAAACTAACTTTGTAGACAATGAATTCAGTAAAAGGCCTAACAAGCTTAGTGCCCAGCCAGCCACTACAATTCATGCTGTTGTCTAGATAAAATCCTAGAACTCCATTTCAATCCCAGGGCAGGCAAAAGAGGAATCGCTTTAATATCTAGTTAACATGTTCATTAGTACTCTTCTTAAGAGTATCTTAACATGTACCATGAGATAATCCAGTTTTGTTGGGCCTAGTTTCTATGTAAGCTGGAAAAAGGCAAGTAAATTATGTATTAAATACCATATATTCTTACTGTTTCTCATAATACGTTAATGTCCTATTTAAAAGTGTATTATTTTTTTGAGAGACTGCAACAAATAAAGCCTTTATTAACAGGCTGTTAAGGAAAATTTCAGTGTTTCCTTAAAAAGCTGCTTTATTGATTTCAGTGGCAAATTTATAAAAAGTTAACATGTCTTGATCTATTCAAAATTATGATTTACATTATTAACACAATGACAATTCCATGTGTACAGTTAATACTGCACTCACACTGTACACCAATAAAAGTAAATAGCCAAGGGGTTCTTCTAAGTTTTAAGATTAAAAACCATAATGCCTTGAAATAAATAGCATGATTACAAACAGGTATTATCTAAAAATACGAACATATATGCTTTACAACACCTCCTGTTCTCTCTTCATTCTAAAACCTCATTTACTTCATTTACAGTCTGTTTATAGTTTTAAACATGCTTTTGTAATCTTCACAGTTAACTGATTTAAAATGAATGCTTCGGTCTTCAAAAATTTTTAATGGTGGATTAACACAGATAAAGGTGTATTTAACACTGATCAATGTTTGAAGTGTCAAAAAGCAAAAGAAAACAATCCTCTTAAATATGTATAAATATTTAAATACAGAAAACCTCCATCAATAGTTGAAACAAAGTACATTTAATGGTTGCATTGAAAAGGAGAAGTGGGCGATTCACGCCAGGGGAAGATTTAAAAATGAGACTCTTCAAACACTGCCTATGGGACAGCCTCATACTTTGATAATTTAAACCTCATTTTACTTAGATATATAGAACTATTTAAAAAAAATCACACCCACAAGTAAAAAATTGGTAATTTGTTTACAAAGTGCAATATCTCAGTACAGCAAATTCATCTCAAACAAAGAAACAGAGTATGTGTGGCTTCTTGGCCTTTAAAACTCCCCTGGTTTCCATTTAGATGGTTTAACATTTAGCTGTGATACATAACACAAGAAGCCTGTGTAATGAAGCTTGGGCCCCTTAATACCTGCTATTAATTAATTCCAACATAAGACTATGAGACCTGGAAAGTAAACTGTCAACATCTGATTGATGAGGTACGGATTATGAGAATAACATTTATGACCTGGTACCAGTCAGTAATCCCAACACAAACTATTGCTCTGTAATGAATTCTGTATGGTTTGCATGTCCTTCAATAGCTGAAGATTTTTCCTGCTTTTTTCTCCAGGTCTTGGTTTGGCAAAGTCCTTCTTATTTGTGGTCCCTGTGGTTGCAGAAGAACGGCTGCTGCTGTTTCCTTCTTCATCAAGAGTCTTTTTGGTGGTTCTTAATTCCCTCTTCTGCTTCTCCAACTTCTGTTTCTCCAGCTATACCAAAAAACCAAGGCAGGGAAAAAAAGAGAAATTAATGAAAACATATTTTTCTGAAAACTGGTATTTCTAACTCTCATACTAACTAAAACACATATAATATATTCTGGGTTTATATTTTTAAAGGCTTCAAAAATCTATTGTACTAGTCTTTTTAACAGTGTTTAAAATATATAGTGACATAAAAACCTGTAAACAAGAGTCAACACATCAATTCTGGTGCTGTATCAGAAGTTAAGACTTGCCAAAGTGGAGCACAGGGTGAGTGAGAAGCATGGGAGTTTGGGCCAAGGTCTCAAGGAGGCAGCAAAAAAGTCTGACATGGGAAATGGAAGACAGGATTTTAATACACAAAGGATAAAGGCATCCTAGAAACTAGTCTTGCACAGACAAAGAAGCACGTTGCAGATGGATGAAGGGATGTAATGGCAATGTATTAATACTATGAAAAGGATTTTTAATTTTATTATTTCACCTTTTAGAATAATTTCAAATAGGGAGCTTTATTTTTACTTTAGCTGCTGTCTGAAATAAGTCACTGCTGGCACACTGGTGTTCCACTAGAATAAAGTTAAATCTAATGTACAGGAAACAAATTAGATCATTACTCCTATGGGAATCATTTGCTTGTATTTATTCTTTTATTTTTAGTATGTGAACTTTGGAAAAAAATGCTTAAAAAGCTAGGTTTTGGAGTTGCAAAGACCCCAGTCTGCATCATACCTCTGCCATTTACCAGTGAGCCAGTATGTCCTTGGGCAAGTTACATAATTTCATTTTAGGGTATGCCCACCTCCCAGGACCTTGGCTCCAGTTTCCTCATTTGTAAAATGAAATGTATACTCACCTCAAAAGCCTTCCATGAAAATTAAATAAGATGACATAGAGCACTCAGCATTGTGCCTATTACACAGCAACCAATTAATAAATGTCTGCCAACCTGTTCTGCTACCAGTCTTCTCTGTTTCAGTCAGCTGTACCACCGTCCTCTCCCTCCACATGATATCCAGCAGCAAGCAGCCCTGATAATTCTATTTCCAAGACTCAACTCAAATCTGTCTACTTCTCCCCAACTGCAGTCACCGGTGACCTCTGAACAAGATAAGCTTAAATGCGTAGTTGGTCTCTCAGCCTCTCTCCTGTCTCTGTCCCCCTCCCGGCAGTCACAGTCATCTCTTAAATACACCAATCATTACATTTCTCTCTGGATGGAAACCCTGGAGTGTGACTTCCCATTGCACTTAGTAGATACTAAATACATGGTTGTTTTATTAATATAATTAGTAACATAAATGTAACTAAAGATCTTTTTCACATATTTACATCTGATTTATTCCTTTAGAAATTAAGAATTTCTAGGTGTTTTTAAAAAGACTTGGGTAAACTTAGAACCATTTAAACTCATCACAGAGGTAAAGCTTGTTCATATAAGAATATTAAATATATTCAGTACTTGGAAGATGTATTTTAAATTATAAAATCTACTCAGAGACTTCAAGACAGTGTCTTCTTTCTTAGCCTGCTTAACACCAATTCTTAATAACTAATGCAATGAGTGTCTACAGTGAAAAATACTTCCTGTAGCTTTCTGTCTATGATACACTTACAAGGGCATCAATTAACATATTTGAAGAAAAGGGGTTGTTTTGTTCTGTTTTACTTTTGTTTTTTGATCATTAGAAACGAGTTAAGGAAAACAGTTACCTGGGCTTGATATTTTCGAACTTTAGTTATTTGATTGGCCTTTGCCTCCATCCTGCCCACTAATGCCTCCAGTTCGCACTCTAGGTTGTCTTTCAGTTCAGTGGTTGGTGATTCCTGGATAAGTTTCGCAAGCTGCTGGTGATCACTGTATAAAAAACAGAAGGGGAGCTTGGTTAAGTTTCCTGTGTTAGCTGGTTAAGTCCACTACATCTCACTCACCATGGGACCACTGCTCTGCGCATTAAAAAACGACTCAATTTTGGGACTTCCCTGGTGGTCCAGTGGTTAAGACTTCGCCTTCCAGTGCAGGGGGTGCAGGTTCGATCCCTGGTCGGGGAGCTAAGATCCCAAATGCCTCGTGGCCAAAAAACCAAAACATAAAAAAACAGAAGCAATTCTGTAACAAATTCAATAAAGACTTTAAAAATGGTCCACATAAAAAAAAAAAAAACAACAAACCTAAAAAAAAAAAACCTCAATTTTTAAAAATACAGCAAAATTTTCCATATTATTAGTGATAGTGTAATACTTTAAAAAAGGTACTGGATGCAAATGCAAGAAGAGTTCTTAATTTCAAAGTGCTAATTATTTATATCTCTACCTCCCCCACAAGAGCATTACATATGTAGAAAAGGAAAGTCTAGAGAAGGATACTGTTCTTCAAACACTCACTTCCTAACTTATCAGTTACATTTAGCCAAAGTTAATGTAGATCAAGCTCCCAAACAAGGAAATAAAACTTAAATGTAAACCTTGGTCTCCAAAACATTTAACAGTTATAGAAAAAGGAGGGATTTCATCCAGAACAGTTGTATTGGTTAAAGTCCTAGTAACTTGTTCAGTGGTTGGTGCAAGGACTGTGTTCAACAAATATTTCTTAAAATATTGAAATATGAAAGAATTAATAAAGTCACCAAGAAGTTAAATGAGGTTTTAGAACTAAATATAACTAAAAAACAAAAAAACTGAAACTCACAAGCTCATTTGCCCAAATTCATCTTGTAAAGTCTCTAAGACTTCTGCCAGCTCTTCATTAATGCTGCTAGACGGGGGAGGCGTTGCTGACTTCTTGCTTTTCCCACTTCGTGAAGACACTTGCTTTGCCAGAGGAACACTGCTGACTACTCGATCATTGCACAAGACTTTACTGTGTTGCTTCATTAGATGTAAGACATGCTGAACATTGGCTACCACAGCATGGCTAGGGCTGGTGGACTGAAGAAAAATGAAGAGAAGTAATTGAAGCCACATGCTCTAGAAAAATGTTTTCTCTTTCCCCCCTAAGCCTGGGTAAAAAGACCCTCTCCTCCTCTGCAGAAAAGCCTGTGATACAAACCTGGTGTACAGTGCATCTCCAATCTCCCCTTACTCTCCACCCTAGTGTTATCCACTTGGCTTACACACCCATCTCTATTAGCTATGGACGAACATCCCAACTGTCCCCTGCTCCCAGTCTCTTCAGTCTCTAACTCCATAGTTCTATCAGTTATCCTCCGAAAAGATTATTCTGATCACGTTCTTCTATTTGACACCCTTTAATGTTAAGCTCGCTGACTCTAATGTCCAAACTCCTCAGCACAGAAATCAAGGCCCTATAACACTAAGCTGCAACTTCTACACCTTGGCCTCATGTCCCACTATCTCCTACCTGCTCTCCACTATTTGAATGAACTGTATTTGCACATGCCATTTCTTTTGTATGCCAATTTTTATACCATTTTAAAAAACCCAGTTCAAATACATGATTTGTAAAGACTTTCTTAAAACATCCAGGTAATTAATTGGTCCATTCTCAGATCACCTATGGCATTTATCTCAATCACAGGATTTATCACAATATATTGTAATTGTGTTTGCATGTCTTTTTCACCTATTAAGTAGTATAAGCACTTCCAGGTGGTAGGGACTATTACCGTATTCATTTCTCTGTCCTCTAGTAGGAAGCATTAAGTTCATGTTTGTCACATAAGCAACGGGAAAAATCTGGTAGCCCTCTCAAAATTTTTGTTTTTGTTTTGAACACTGAACAAGTCTCAATGTGCAATTTCAATTTATAAACAGATGGTTGGGCCAACTTGGCTCCATAAGCAAGTTTAAAATGCAGATTCCTAGGTAGCATGCCAAACTCAATCAGTGTGTGGTCAAGGCTTAGAAATGTACATTTAAAAGTTTGCCCGTTGATTCTAATCAGCCAGGTTTGCAAACCACTCAGCTAAGCTTAACAGATGCTCTTTTTATCCTAGTTTTTGTTGTTAGGTAGCAAATTTAATTTAGTAACATATATACAAAGATGTATATACCACATCCAAGTGGGGTTTATTCCAGGAATGCAGCAAGGCTAGTTCAATGTTTGAAAATGAATCCATGTAATCCAGCATATCAACAAGGAAAAGAAGAAAAATCACATAACCATATCATTTGATGAAGAAAAGCATTTGAAAAAATCCAACACCCGTTAAGGGTATAAACTTTCAGCAAAGCAGGAACAGAGAGAAATTTCCTCAAGTTGACAAAGAGCACAGACAAAGAACCTACAGCTAATATCATACTTATTGGTGAAAGACTGAATGCTTTCCCCTGAAGATCAGCAAAAATGCAAGGATATCCACTCTCATCACTCTTACTTACAACATGATACAGGAAATCCTAGCCAGTGCAGTAAGGCAAGAAAGGAAATAAAAGGCACACAAATTAAAAAGGAAGAAACAAACTATCCTTATTTACAAATGACATGATTCTTCACATAGAAAAGCTTACGTAAATCCAAAAAATAATTCCTAGGACTAATAAGTGAATTCAGCAAGGTCACAGAATATAAGATTAACATAAAAACTCAAATATACTAACAATGATCATGTAGAAGCTGAAATGAAAACAACACAATTTACAATTGCTCAAAAAAATTTGTATATAAATCTGATAAAACAGGAATGGGACTAATATGATGAAAATCCTGATGAAAGAAATCAAAGATCTAAATAAGTAAGAGATGTACCATTCTCATGAGCTGAAAGACTCAACAAGGATGTCAATCCTTCCAAATTAATACAGTTCCTATCAAAATTCCAGCAAGACCTTTTCTTTGGTAGAGAAGTTTTTTCTAAAATTCACATGGAAAGGCAAAGGAACTAGAAGAGCTAAAAGAATCTTGAAGTTCTTTTTCCTGTTATTTTTCTGACTCTATTAAGGAAATTTTATGTCTTGAATCTAGTAATTAAAAAAATTGGAACGTGTATTTTGTCTTTTAAATTTCATTTTTTCTAGCAATTCACCTTTATTTCACTTTACAAATGTACTGGTTTATGACAATGTAGAAATAAAAATAAAAACTGGTCCTCCACAACAGATAAGTTTGGGAAACGCTCAGATGACAGCACATTCTTAGCTGTTTGAATATTTCACAAAAAGTACAAATTACAACTTCAAAAGAAGACCTCAGGTTGAAAAGCCCTATCTTTGAACCTGTCCTGTTCAAGTATAATATGACTTCAGTGAGAATTACCAAAGATAGGCAAATTAAATTTGGGGATAACACATACATAATGGAAGACTGAACTAGATTCTAATCTAATGTGGGATAGGGTGAATCAATTCCTATAGTGCTTCATTTGATTAAAAATTCTGTATAAAAAAATCAACTCCACAGTATAGGACCTAGAGAGGCTGATGCTAAGACTAAGGAGAAGACCTATTACTTCAGATGACTCTAGAATTAATGAGTGAAAGGGATGCCGTGGCTTCCCCATAACATTAATGTGATGCTAGGCTGGGTTAACAGACTATCCAGAACATGACAAAGACTCCATCCTGTGCTAGTCACACCACATTTAGAGGACTATATTCGATTCAGGAAGGGAGTGAGGAGGTGGTTAAGAAACTCATAAAGCATATCTTATGATGAATAGCTGAAGAAAAAATTATTTATAACCTAGAATAAGGAGATGAGAATAAAGATACAGCTATCTGGGACTTCCCTGGTGGTCCAGTGGTAAAGAATCCGCCTTCCAATGCAGGGGACGCGGGTTCAATCCCTGGTCTGGGAACAAAGATCCCACATGCTGTGGGGCAATAAGCCTGTGCGCCACAACTACTGAGCCCGGGCGCCTCAACTAGAGAGCCCACGGGCCACAAACTACAGAGCCCACATGCTCTGGAGCCTGCATGCTGCAACTAGAGAAGAGAAAACTGGCACACCACAACTAGAGAGAAGCCCGCACACTGCAATGAAGAGCCTTTGCGCCGCAACAAAAGATCCTGCACGCCTCAACAAAGATCCCACATGCTGCAACTAAGACACAACACAGCCAAAAAATAGTTAATTAAAACAAAAACAAAAAAACCCCTTAATCTATTATCAATATAAGGTTAAAAAAAAGATACAGCTATCTTCGAAAGTTTTAAAATTTTCCTATAGTTAAGGGTTCATTTGGTCTATGTGGATCCCTGAGGGCAGAAAAAAATACCAATGAGTAGAATTTATAGTGACAGATTTCATCTCACTTAAGAACTTTCAAATAAAGCTGTCTAGAACTGTGAAGGGCTGTTTGAGGGTATAATGAGGTCTCATCAGTAGATGTATTTGGACAGAGTACATGACCATTATTCTGGATGTTTACATAATGAAAACATTGGACAGGGAACTGTACTAAGTGGGTCCCAAATCTAAATGAACATTAGATTTCGGGACCAACTGACTATACTTTCTAGGTCCTGACTAACAACTGACTATACTTTCTAGGTTCCACACCAGAAAATTCTGATTTAGAACTGTGGTGCGGCTTCATAATCTGCTTTTTCAGATGCATAGTCAGTGATTCCGATGCAGATGGTCATCCTTTGAGAAACTGTTTCCAGCCCAACTCAAAGATTCTATGGCAAAGTAGAAGAACCTTGGTTAGGAACAAAGGTTCAAAGATGAACCTTTTGACCTTGGTAGGTCAAAAGATGGTCTGCAATCTAAGAAGAGGTTAAATTTAGGGTAAAGGACAGCCAACGACAAAACTTTTTAAAAGTGATTTGGCCGCACGCATCTACAAAGGGCAAGTGGAAAAGCTAGGAAATACTTCATTCGTTTTACCAGTATACTGGTTCCTCAATTAGTCTTCTTGACCTAATCTATTATCAATATAAGGTTAAAAAAAAGATACAGCTATCTTCGAAAGTTTTAAAATTTTCCTATAGTTAAGGGTTCATTTGGTCTATGTGGATCCCTGAGGGCAGAAAAAAATACCAATGAGTAGAATTTATAGTGACAGATTTCATCTCACTTAAGAACTTTCAAATAAAGCTGTCTAGAACTGTGAAGGGCTGTTTGAGGGTATAATGAGGTCTCATCAGTAGATGTATTTGGACAGAGTACATGACCATTATTCTGGATGTTTACATAATGAAAACATTGGACAGGGAACTGTACTAAGTGGGTCCCAAATCTAAATGAACATTAGATTTCGGGACCAACTGACTATACTTTCTAGGTCCTGACTAACAACTGACTATACTTTCTAGGTTCCACACCAGAAAATTCTGATTTAGAACTGTGGTGCGGCTTCATAATCTGCTTTTTCAGATGCATAGTCAGTGATTCCGATGCAGATGGTCATCCTTTGAGAAACTGTTTCCAGCCCAACTCAAAGATTCTATGGCAAAGTAGAAGAACCTTGGTTAGGAACAAAGGTTCAAAGATGAACCTTTTGACCTTGGTAGGTCAAAAGATCGTCTGCAATCTAAGAAGAGGTTAAATTTAGGGTAAAGGACAGCCAACGACAAAACTTTTTAAAAGTGATTTGGCCGCACGCATCTACAAAGGGCAAGTGGGAAAGCCAGGAAATAGTTCATTCCCTAAGCTTTCACTGAGGATTTACTGTGGGGTTAAAATAAAGAAATAAATACCTAAAATTAAATTTACTCCTCAAGCTTCTCAAATTCACAAGCTAGTTGGATACTCAGGGCATCTATACATGAAACAACCAGCAACACAAACATTAATGAAAAAGTGGTATAAACTAACACAATGTTAAGCACTCCTTAGAAATCACCCAGTCAGTACTTGCTGATATTTGATAAAATTATCATCTCCACATTTTTAAGCACTAAAGGAACTTAAGATTCAAGTCTATGTATGACTGCTTCTTGGAGAATGAATCCTATAAGTAATAAGCATGTGAAGACACAGAGGGTGTGACTTCTTTTCATTTAAATATCTATCTCTATCTAAATACAAATCAACAGGGCTGATACTAAAAATCCAGTGCTACAAATATACTATTTCCTATCTGCAACCACACCTGCAAACCAGAGTCTCTGCTTTTGCTCATAACTTCCCTTCTGCATATACTCTACCTGCTTTAAAGTGTCCCCCCAGTCTCCTCCCTGCTCCCCCAGTCCCATAAAACTTTCCTTCAACTCATTCTCACATCACTATGATCCAATTGGTAAAAAAGCAGAAAAATATTCTCGCCGTTTATAGGTATACAGGCAGATGAGTGGATTTAATTCAAAGATCTAAGTTGTACAAAAAAAGCCAGAGTTCGACCAACTCACCTTTCCAGCTACAAATGGCATATCACCCAAGCATAATCTATAATGTGGTTGTGCAGCAAAATAGTTCCTAGAACCTTTCTGCATGGAAAAGAAAAAAGAAGAGCAATTTTACTCATATGATGATAAAAGCTGGCTATATATAGGACTAACCTGAAACTTCAGCCTACTGCTGGGCTACTGCTTGTTTTATCTCTATTGGCATTATGGTCTGGAGCTCCTAATAGTACTCGTCAACACATATCCTAGCCTAGGAAAGGCTAGGAAAGAAAAACTAGTTCCTGACAAAACAACAGTTACAGTCTCAGTAGAGAAACTCTGTGTGTGTGTGTGTGCACGCGCACACGTGCATATGTATATACACAAACTTTTAAGTGCAAAAGATAATGCGATACTGAATAATAACTAACGTGTGCAGTGCTATTTAGTTCTAACACTTTCATATATATAATCTCACTGTCAGGGTGAAAATTTAGAAGTAGATATTACTTATCCCCATTTTCCCAATGAAGAAACTGAGAATGAAAGAGATTTACTCATCCAAGGTTGAAGTACCACATGGTTTATAAGTGTTTTCACACAAACTATGCCAAGTAATAACGAGCACTTTGACTTAATGGTTCTGTTTTCATACCTTTTCTGGTGGTTTTGACTTCTTTTTTTTAATTCTTTTTGCATTGGGAACACATGAAGTTGCCTTATCTTCAAAGATAAGTCTATTTGTTTCTAGACCAGTCTGCAACTAGGAAAAATATGACAGCCTAAGTTAATACTGTAGAAATTAAAGCTATGATTCAAATTTGAGATCTTTCACATAAAGGCCTGTAAAAAAAACCTACAGTAGTATCGTCTAGTATAGAATGAAAAACCCATCATAGCTGTGTAGCTATATCTGGAATCAATCCGTCAACATTTATCCAATATTTTAAATCAATACCACTCTCTCAATTTACTTAAAATGCTGTCCTATAATTTGTTCTTTCACTTAGCCTGGAAACTTTTAGCTCCTTATTTGAGGTTAGTGCTTAAATTATATCTAACGAGTTAAAGGCAGTATTTCTAACTCCAAACCAATGTTTCAACATTTTCTTCTTTTCACGCAAGGCATACACAATAGCGCTAGACGCAAAGCAGCTGGAGAACCAAGTACAATTTCTTCCTCTTTTAAAAACTCATACACTTAACAATGTAAGAAAAAGGAACTGGAAATCTATGTCCAAAAGAACTGGGAGGTATATCAGAGAATGTTATCAAGCCCTTTTCTCTAGAAGCTTAGTAACTACATTAATTTAATATGGTAGAAATTCCAGAAACAATTACTAAGGATTTCAAACAAGGATTGCTGTTTTCAACTTTCCTTAAAAAATATAATTACATACATATACACAAGGATGTGTGTGTGAGTGTGTGTCTGTGTGAGTGTGTATTTGTCTAGAATAGTGGTTTTCAAACCTGCCTATGTATCAAAATTGTCTGGAGTTTATGAGAAAATTCAGATTGTCAGGTGCCTCTCCAGACGTCATGATTTTAAACATTGCAGGCTGGGGAAATTTATATTTTAAAAGTACTTTAAAGTTCTTCAGGAAATGATGATGGAGCTCCAACACTCAGAACCAATGGATTAGTTAAAAGACATCCTGAGATCATTACTAATGCTTCCCACAATGACTGCATTCTTTGGGGACAGAATTTATTCAGTGACAAAGGAACACAGGGATTCCTACTCTCAGGAGGGTCTACATTCCCGCACATCTAACGATGCTTTATACACAGTAAACTGAATGGATATAATTCCATGAACATGAAATTACTACTCTGGAAGACCTATGAAGCCAGTGAGTTTGAAAAGTATACAAAACAAAAAAAATGTGAACTATTTTAACTTCCTAAATTCTTCCCAGGAGCTGTCATATATTTCTGTGGCAGAGTTTTAACATTTTTAAGTGCTTTCATTATATTTTCTCTTGTTCGATCTCTCCAACATTACGAAGATGTAAAATAAAGACCAGTGTCAGTGGTAAAATCCCAAGCTCTGAATGGTTACATATCTCGCCCAGGACTACACAAATATGGTTAGACTTGGAATCACGTATCAACTCTGGCCCCTGTTCTACCACAACAGTGTTCACTATCAGAACTCAAAACCTTTACTGATATATTATCAGTAATAACTGATTTGGTCCCAACTTTTTGCCTGCTAAATACAAAACTACCACAAAATAATTTTTTAAATTCATAAAATAATGAACTTTTTAATTCTGTATTTCATGTACAATAGAACTCACCACCACAATGTATATAAAGCATAACTTTAAAGTTTGCATGTTATGAGTGAGGAAACAGAGGCACAGTAAAGTGGCCTGCCTACCCTAAAAAGTGGAATGGGGAGAGAAATCAAGTAATTTCAAAATTTGTTGGTTGTCAAAAATAAAGCCACATGACATAACTCAGAAAGCACAGAGGTAAAAAATACATACAAATTGATCAGAAGGTAAATATTTGAGAAAGAAAATATATCGGGTTTAATAGAAAGAGAATATGGTAAGTCAATGAATTCTGGGAAGCACTGGAAAAAACAGACAAGATAACAAAGATGAGATAATAGATGTTTATAGTCCTGCGAGCACATTTATGAACTGAGCCCAGGACACTGTTGGCATCTGGCCACAACCTGAACTGCAGAGCCTCCTCTCCTAATTGTTTTGGAATCAGGACCTGCTTCTTGGGTTCATATTATGAGAAAACATACATGTAAATGTTATGAAACTTAAAGACTTTGGAAGGGGAGGGGCAATAAACGAGAGGTATTTGAATTATTAAGCTCACATGGGGAGGGTCTTCAGTTATAAACACAAGTATTTTATTTAGCCTGTAAGATTTGTTGGATATAGAAATGTGGCTATATCTTCTAGAAATGCAGTTCTAGTTGGTATCTATAAACTCAACGATTCTGTGAATTCACACTGCCTCACCTGTTCTACCTGGTGGCCACTGCATGGGATACAAATTCAAGGCTAGGAATGAACAGAGCTCATTTTCCTTATATGGTGGCTTTTGTAAATTAGTATGGATCACCACCTGTTGGGCAGCCCACTACCTCAGCTACTGTCCTGGTGTCTCGAGGCCACCAATAAAGGGAAGCACTTACAAGCAGGATGCTGAATGAGGCTTTCAAACATTTCCAATAGTGACTAATGTGAAAAGTTTTAGATGATTACATATTATATTATGTATACAGTCGCTGTTAGTTTTTAGTCTATTGATTAAAAAAAAAAATAAAGATGATCAAAAGCCCACAATTTTAAAAACCCTAAAGAATTGCTCAGCTTTTACTTTCTGTCTCATTATGTATACAGTCGCTGATAGTTTTTAGTCTATTGATTAAAAAAAAAAATAAAGATGATCAAAAGCCCACAATTTTAAAAACCCTAAAGAATTGCTCAGCTTTTACTTTCTGTCTGTAAAAATATGTTTATAGTTTTCCATATTAAGCTAAGTCTGCAAATTTATATATTGGACCATTCCAAATGATAAATAATCAAAGCAGCGCACATCTACATCTATTTATATATAAAGAGTAGCATGAAATGTGAGGAGCCTACCTGCTCACATTTCAACTTACCTGGGCTGCCTTAGCTTGCATACATTTCCTTTCCTGTTCTTTTTGATGGAGTTTTGCTTCTAACTCTTGCATTTTTTTCTAGTGATAAAAATATTAAAAGTGATAATAGTGAAAAGAGTTTCAGTGTCTATTCGTAAAATTTTTATCCATGACTCTCCTTTGCAATTCCACAGAATTATGGGTAAAATTCACGGCCAAAGAACACAGCCTGTGTATGAAGCCATATAGGCTACATCAGCGGTCTCCAACCATTTTGGCACCAGTGACCGGTTTCTCACGGAAGACAATCTTTCTACACTTGAGGTGGGGGGGATGGTTCAGGCAGTAACGTGAGTGATGGGGAGCAGCAGATGACGCTTCGCTCGCTCACCCACCACTCACCTGCCGTGTGGCCTGGTTCCTAATCAGTTGGGGACCCCTGGGCTACATGGAAGCTGAATCTGAAGCTTTATAGTCTCAGTGGTATTAAATACTTCCCAAATGAATCAATTAAGACTAAAATTAGGACTTCGCTGGTGGTACAGTGGTTGGGAATACACCTGCCAAGGCAGGGGACACGGGTTTGATCCCTAGTCTAGGAAGATCCCACATGCTGCGGAGGAACTAGGCCCATGTGTCACAACTGCTGAGCCTGAGCTCTAGAGCCTGCAAGCCACAACTGCTGAGCCCACGTGCCACAACTACTGAAGCCCGTGTGCTCTAGGGTCCATGTGCTGCAACTACTGAGTCTGCGTGCTGCAGCTACTGAAGCCCACGTGCCTAGCACACATGCTCTGCAACAAGCGAAGACACCGAAATGAGAAGCCCGCGCACCGCAACAAAGAGTAGCCCCCGCTCACCACAACTAGAGAAAGCCCGCGCACAGCAACAAAGACCCAATGCAGCCAAAAATAAATAAAAATTTTAGAAAAACAAACAAAAAACTAAAATTAGTTCAGAGAACAAAAACAAAGTGATACAAGCCTTAAGGATACTCAAAAACACTTCATCTTTCAACATTTTCAAAAAGAACTCCTTCCTTATGTACACTAAGATGGTAAAATGTGAACTTTCTCTCCAAATTTACATTTCTTCCTTTAAAAAAATTCCTATATGTTTCTTTGCTACAAGGTCACTTTTTCTCCTATAAAATAACCAATTTTACATAAGAACCAATATTATGCATTGATGAGTAAAAAAGATTTTCACTGACTTCTGCAAGGGCCTGCATCGTGGTAAGCTTGTTATACTCCTGTTCAAGAAGATCCAATTTTTCAAGCTGGTTTTGAACATGCGTTTGATCATGTTGTCGTTCTCTTTCTAGGGAAACCTGGGAAACAATATTAAATACAGCATAATAATTGGACAAAAAACTGAAAAACGAACACTGAGAGTAGTATGTTGTATGCTGCTTGTCTGGCTTTTCTTTTCTTTTTTTTTTTTTTGATTATTCAGAGTTCTTATATTTTTAGTGTACTATTTTATACTTACATATATGTTATTATACTACAAGACTATAAAACACAATCACAGGAGTCTCTGATATTTGTGGTCTCCACTTGCCTAGTACAGTGGCTATAAATACTTGTTGGACAAGTGAAAATAATACTTTTAGAAAGGTGTTCCTATGAATAGTTTTTCATTCATGATGCTTCTATCCTAAGTATCTGATCTACAGGTCTTAATCAAAAGTAATCTAAATTCCCTGAAAAAATTAAAAGGAATCTGAGATTCCTTCACCATATAAAACCTTGAAACATAACCAGGCAAAAAACCCAATGAGACTAACCTCAAATGAGACTAACCTCAAATGAGACTAACCAGCTTTACTTGAGAAAAGGTAGGCTATGACCTAGACAATTGTAAAACTGACTTTTACAAATCAGTTCTTTAAAAAATAAAAAAAATACTAAGTTTCTTCAGACTCACAGACTTAGAAAACAAACTTATGGTCACCAAAGGGGAAAGGTGGGGGGAATGGATAAATTGGGAGTTTGGGATTGACATGCACACACTTCTATATTTAAAATAGATCAACAACAAGGACCTACTGCATAGCATATGAAACTCTGCTGAATATTCTATAATAACCTAAATGGGAAAATAATTTGAAAAAGAATAGATACATGTATATGTATAACTGAATCACTCTGCTGTATACCTGAAACTAACACAACATTGTCAATCAACCACATTGCAATATAAAATAAAAATTTAAAAGTACAAACTTCCAGTTACAAGTAAAATAAGTACTAGGGATGTTGTCTGGCTTTTCATACAACTATTTAGGTACTACAGAGGAATTCCAGGAAAACAATAGTAAGATGAAACCTGAGGAAAATTAACAAATACAAGTGAAATCTGGTTCTTACTATATATTATTATAACATTTGGTTCTCTATACTAAGACTTGTTAATATGCTCTGAATGAAGGTATTTACTAGACATATAGGCTACACACAAATAGTTGTAATTAGTCTGGTTCTCTTACATAGTTAATCTCTTAATTAAGGCAATAATCACGGTTTTCGTATGTAACATTTACACTGCCTCTGAATTCTAGGCATAACATCCATCATTTTTTTTTTTTCAGGCTTACGGTCAAGGATTTGAAAAGACTGCCACCTATCAGATTTAAGGACTGACAGCCACAGGATAAACCATTAAACTAGGATAAGAAGTGGAAGTATGCTAAACTGAGGTCTACTGGTAAAAAGCAAAACATTAAGCACGTGAACTTGTAAACAGTGTATCTTCATATACAAGTCTATAGCAATAGGTATCATACTAACAGAAATTTGAATATGACAAAGTAATACAAACCAATAAATTTCTCAGGAATTTGTGTGAATTACTAATTTCCTCCTACCTACCTTAGTGGATAGTTACTGCGCTTGAAATAATACATTAAGTTAAATATTGGCACAAATCACACTTCACTTCCAGTATTGGAACCACTCTTATAAAATGGGCTAATCAAACTTTACTGATGAAAACAGGGCTTAATTCAAAGACATATACATATATATATGTCTAACAGCTATATCAATATTAGTCAAGACATCTCACTGTTGTGTTATAGATGCTTTCTAACCCGAGGACAGAAATATGCCAATGAAGAGAACTGCGTATTACTGTACATAATGTTTTGCCATTTCCAATCATGTGGCAGATTTAACTCACCATCCCTTTCCCAACCCCACCTGTCACATAAAAGTGTCAGAGAAAACACAGAAATAATAATAATTGCATAGCAAGTTTGAAGAAAGGGAACACTTCAGATGCAAAAAAGATAAATCAAAATCAATACTGAAGCCAAATATTAGATGAGGCAAGACTATAGCCTTGGTGTATAAGATACACAAGGAACATGACATAAATCTCAGGCAATGTATCATCTGCACGATGCAAGAGCTCAAAGCCAACAAACTATCATAAATGCAGACCAGAACCAGGGAAACCCATCAAGCCCCAGCAAAGGCAAATCCACAACCATTTCATAAGGCTGCCTACACAACTTAGAAGTATGGAATTCCCAAGATAAACAACTCCAAAGAATAAGAGTTCATCATAAAAAGTATATATACGTATACAGTTCTCATAAGAAAAAAAATGATTTTAAAAAGACTGGGAATTTTTATAGTGTTCAAAGAGATAAAATGAAGGAATAAAAAGCAAAGTAATGGTACATTAAAATAACAACAAAAATAGGTGGAGTGAAGAGGACCCAACTGGAAACAAAAAAATATGGTCACAGATAAACTCAATGGCATAGTAAAGAGACCTATAATACAAATGAAAATTGCTGAAACATCCTCTTAAATATTGCTGTGCAATCAAATATTTCTTTGATCTCTCCAACTATGACTGAAAGCTGACTGAGGTGGAAAGCATTTAATTTCTTTCACACTGCAGAGTACCCAGCAAAATATTAAAAAGCATATAAACATTCAACTTTTGCATAATAAACTTAAGATGCCCAGAAACTGTGGTATTCATGATGAATTCAAATTCTATATTCATAACAGGAAAAGGAGGTATGTTTTAAAAAAATATATTTGAGACTGATGTTGCAGATGTCCTCTCGTAAATGCATACGTTACTTAAAATACCTCTGATGTGACAGAGCAAAATATTTTTGTTAAAATAACAACTGTAAAAAAGTTTTTCAAAGTATAAAGAACCTTGAAATGTGCTACCTGAGTCTTTAAACAAAATTCAAGAGGCAGAGGTACATAATATGCTTATTTATACTTTTGATAGTGTACAAAGAAGTTAACATGACTTGGAAAGAAAACACAATTAAATGTATAGTATTTTTCCCATTTAAGTAAAACCCTACCAAATACCGCAATAACAATGAAGACCAATGAAATCTTCAGACACCATAACTAATCCCAAGTAATTTCAGTCCTGTGCGGTTGTACTGTTCCAAAGCAGAAGCTGTCAAAGCTGTGTGTACAGGATATGGCAGTGTGTGTGAGGATCATCCAAAGAGGAAACTCCTCTTTTTAGCTTCGCTGAAAAAACAAACCACGTGTTTCTCAAAGCTTCCACTAGCAGTTTTTCAAAATGAACTACTGGTAGTATTACCTTTTAAGATGGACGGAGAATTGATTATTTGTAACAGCGCCATTAGTCCTCACTGAGAAAAAAGGTCTTTATATCAACTTAAATTTTCTCTATAACTAACTTTCTTGAGAGTGACTCTATGAAGTAACATACCTGTTTCTCTAATACAGACGTCCTCTCCATTTCTGCATGCTTTATCATGTTACGCATGTATTCCAATTGTTTTTCTAAAAGATTACATTTATTTTCTGCAGCTAACAGCTGAGATGTCAGCTCTAAAAAGAATACATGAGAAAAGCAGAAATTAGCTCACTTGCAGAAGTTTTAGTTTTAACAAGCCGCTTAACATGAATCTACAGTATATATAATAAACATTTTCCAGTAGCTCTAGAAGCCTTTTCAGATGACCTAAGTCATTCTCTTTCTGTATGTTAGTCTAATCTGCCTTGAATGCAGACACTAAATATAATACAGGACATCAGCACTTGTTCCACAAAATGCTCCCAAATATAAATGTAATTTTGTAGTGCTCGAAGACACTAAGCACTAGAAAACACTCATGTGGAATTTCTTTTAGAGTGATTTTACAATACTTATTTTGATAGTGTTTCATTTCTTTCATAATTAAACAAACCTTGATTGTGCTTTGATTCCTCATTCTTTGAATTCTCCCTTTCTTGTATCTGTTCATCCAGTACTTTCTTATATTCAATTGTTTCTTTAGACAAGGTTTTCACACTTTCTTCTGCCTGAATCCTTTCAAGTTCTAAACGTCGAATTTTATCTTGAAGATTCTTCAGAGCGGAAAATATAGCTGCCAAATACAAACATGGATACTATAATACATACGGAAAAAGTTCACTGAAAAAGAATAAACTCATCTAAATAAAAAATAAAATTGATGGAGGATCACTCTTTGGGAATTATCATCACATGGTAATTGTTTAAAAAACTCCATTTAAAGACATCTTTTGAGTCTCTGAAATGTGCTAGGTACTCAAGTAAAAAGCAGAATGCCATGGTAAAAACATTTCAAAGATTTTATAAAATGGTAAAAATATTTAGCTAATCATACAAAGTTCATAAACTGTCTCAAGGCACATTATTATTATTATTATTTTTTTTGTGTGTGGTATGCAGGCCTCCCTCTGCTGTGGCCTCTCCCGTTGCGGAGGACAGGCTCCGGACGCGCAGGCTCAGCGGCCATGGCTCACGGGCCCAGCCGGCATGCGGGATCCTCCCAGACCGGGGCGCGAACCCGGTTCCCCTGCATCGGCAGGCGGACGCGCAACCACTGCGCCACCAGGTAAGCCCTCAAGGCACATTATTAACTATAAATCTTTTCTGTTTTACTAATAGGATCACATGCAGAATCCAATTATAGAGCTAAAAATAGTCAAGCACATAAAGGACTATTTCTTTTCGATCTCCAAAAAAAACCTAAGCACTCTGCCCCTCAAAAAGCTTTTGATTATAAAATAATACATATTCACTGCAGAAAGCACAGGAAAATACAACAAAGAGAAGAAATGAAAATCCTAAGGGATTATGACTGTCAATTTTGGTCATTTCTTGCAATCTTTTCCTATATGTATAACATAAATTGAGTTCAAAATTGATCTAAGTGTTTTCACTTAGCATTATGGAACTGTGAGCATTCCCTCATGCAATCAGATAGACTTAAAAGATTATTTCCTTGTGACCAATTAGACTGGATCAAAGAAAATTCATATTTTATTTATTTATTTTTATTTTAAACGTATTTATTTGGCCACAGCCGGTGTTAGCTGTGGCACACGGGATCTTCGTTGCGGCATGCAGGATCTTTACTTGTGGCATGCGGGCTCTTAGTTGTGGCATGCAGGATCTAGTTCCCTGACCAGGGACTGAACCTGGGCCCCCTGCATTGAGAGAGCAGAGTCTTAACCATTGGACCACCAGGAAGTCCCAGAATATTCATATTTTAAAGACTCTTGAGCAAAGTACCTTCAAAAAGGGTTTTATCAATTTATACTTTCATCAGAAGTACGTCTTTGCCAATACAGACAATCATTAATTATAATATCTCTACCATTCTGATTAAGAAACCTACGCTACTCTGGTTACTTTATTTTGCATTTCTATTAAAAGTTTAAATATTTTGTTATATATTGTTGGCCGTCTTTTATGAATTTCTGTGCCCAATTTTCATTAGTCTCCCCGTTCTATTTTATTGTCTTTAATTCTAGTTTTGATACAAAGATGTTTTGATTTTTCATAGCTATATCTAACAATGTTTCCCATCAAGTTCTTTGTTAGGAAGTTCTTCTGTAACCTCAAGATTAGATAAACTTTGTATTTTCCTTTATTACAGTTTCATACACTTTTACATTTAATTATTTAAGTCAAATAAAAGTCAATACAAACATTTTTGTATGGAAGGAAGAACTTTAAATGGCAACTTTATCATATACCAAGTTCACACATCTGTACATACAGATATAATTATTACTTACACATACCCAAGACAGTTTCAGGACTTTCTTTTACTCTGGTTTCATTAATATTATGCCAGTATTTTCATTACTAAAACTTTATAATATAAACATCAATTCTGCCAGTCTCCCATAGTATATAAATCTTTAAAACATTTCAAAATTATTCTTAACAATTAAATATTCAGAATCATTTCGCCTAAACAATGATTTAAATAAAACTTCATGTAAACTATACAGTAAGTAGAAAGAACTACCATCTTTTAAAAATTGAGCTTTCTCACTCAAAACAAGGCACGCATTCCCATGTATTAACATAATTCATTAATTCACCAAGTTTTTCAGTGCCTAGGATGTGACAGGCCCCAAATAGGAGAATGATATATTTTATAATATAGCCAGCTTATTCTTGCTGGTATGCAATGAGACTACAATCTAATTAGAAAGAACACAGATATGAAATACGAATACACACACTCAGAAAACTGAAAAATCAACTGAGAAGACTATGAGAATAGGAAAAGAGCCCACACATAAGACTAGTATTTAAAGGAATAACAATTCTTTGATATACCTGGAATAATCAGATAAAAAATGTTAATAGAAAAAGAAAATACATGCCATTTGAGTTTTTTTGCCTGTTTTGAACCACTGAGTATTTATTAAACTTTGTAATAGCAAACATTTCTTGCATTCCTTCATTAAACTGTACCTAACAGTAAATGATTTTGTTAGTATTTTAGTTTTGCATTTACAGTTATTATTGCAATTGGCTGGAACACTCTATTGTTGTTTGATACATCAGCCACTATGATATTGCAGGGATATGCTGGATTAACGAAAAGACTCAAAAAGTATATGCTTTCCTTCACTGCATTCTGAAATGGTTACTATATCATGGAGATTGTTTATTTAAACATTTCTCAAAACTTATTCCCTAAAACTACTCGGGGCTACAACCTTACCAAGACTTTGACAGTTTTAAACATTTTTTTCTAGTCAACCCCCTCCCGCTTTCTATGTTTAAAAATATTTTATTAAGACACCCAAATTTATTAATAGAGAACTGAACTTAATAGTCCTACAGTCATCTATCATATTCTCCTTATTTCTAACTTTGTGAATAACTGATTTATGTTCTTTCCTTAAAATCTTAGCATTTCTTTAGACTCTTTCTCAGAAGTTCCTTGGAATCTTCAGCATTTTTATTTCAGAACAAAACAGAGCCAAACATTACTTCTTTCTCCCACTTTTCTTAGCTCTACTGATTCTTTAACAAACTTGAATTAATGCTTAGGTTTTTTTTTTCCAGTTTCACTGACGAATACTTGACATACATCAATGTATAAGTTTAAAGTGTCCAGCATGATGGGTTGATTTATATGTATTGTGAGATGAACACAGTAGGTTTAGTTAACTTCTATATCTCATATTCATACAATAAAAATGAAATTTCTCCTTGTGATGAGATCTCTACTCTTAGGATCTACTGACAACTTTCCTATATATCATACAGCAGTGTTAACTACAATTATTTTCATTCTTTTCTTGCAAATTCCTCCTTGTGATGAGAACTCTTAGGATCTACTGTCTTGACAACTTTCCTATATATCATACAGCAGTGTTAACTACAATTATTTTCATTCTTTTCTTGCTCGATAATTAAAGTATTTAAGATTATACGAGTTTCATTCCAAGTACTGCAATCCGTAAGTTTAAGTATGTAATGATTAACTGTTTTCTTTTGCAAAACATCTGAATAAATGCATATTAAGCAAGATTTAGGAAAAAACAGAAATGAAAAGGAAAACCAAGATACCCACAATCCTATCATCTCAGTATAATAATTATAAACATTTTGTTGAAATCCTTTTGGATTTTTCTATGCTTTTATAAGTTAGTGAAATTATCCCTTTGTTAGTTGATATCACACTTATTCAAATATGAGTATTTCTCCATGTCAATCTATAGATACATTTCTAGAGTTCCATCCTTATACATACTTGTCTAGGAACTTTCTGTTCCACTAATGTCTAGTTCTGAACCGGCTCAAACCACACTTGCTATTTTTATAGCTCTATAATCTGTTATTAGTTGACATGGTGAGGCCATCCTTTATATGAGTGAAGCCTTCTATTAAAAGAAAAAATGGGGCTTCCCTGGTGGCGCAGTGGTTGAGAGTCCACCTGCCAATGCAGGGGACACGGGTTCGTGCCCCGGTCCGGGAAGATCCCACATGCTGCGGAGTGGCTGGGCCCGTGAGCCGTGGCCTCTGGGCCTGCGCGTCCGGAGGCTGTGCTCCGTAACGGGAGAGGCCACAGCAGTGAGAGGCCCGCGTACAGCTAAAAAAAAAAAAAAGCAAAAATGCAGCTCTCACACATCATTCTTTAAGTGATATTCACAATATTAAGAGCTTCCACTGAGGAACATTGCACAGCTCCATTTATTCAAGTCTTCAAGTATTCTCCTCACAGAGCACACAGAACAGGCCTAGGCTGATGTACCTCAGGTGACTTTTCTACCATGGCCTCTTTCCCAGGCCAGGTGGCTGAGCGATTCCAGTTCCTTTTCTCCAATTAGATTTGCAAAGGAAGCATTATTCCAGAAGCCACTTCACCTGGGCCTAAAGCTTCTGTCTCCAGTTGCTACCTAGATTAAAAATCCCAACTTCTCCCCTACTGTACCCCAATACCTAAGGCTTACATCTAATACCAAGACTCCTAATAGTGTCCCTGAGGCTTTTGGCCTTAAATTCATTTTATTTCTGGCACCTAGGTATTTCCCTTTCTTAATTTAAAGCTGGGTTTTATTTGTTATTCATTATCATATGTAACTGCTAATATTTGTCTATGACAATTATTCTGACAGTAATACGGCCATCATCCTTTTTGTTATGTTCCTAACATGTCTTGGACAGCTTTTTACTTTTAATCTGTGTCATTTTGTTTGGCTTAAAAAGCACATACTGACTCTTGAGGTTTTTTTTTTCTTTTTAACATAATCAATGTCATCACATCTGATAAATGTCACCCTATTTTTTTCACTGTATTCTATGATTTCTAATTTTGGTTCCTTGATTTTTCTTTATTATTATATTTTACTGGATGAAGTATAGCATACATCTTGGGAACTGTTTGTCTGGCTTATACATGTCTTTTCCTGGTAATTTCCTCTTACCTCAACATGGCTATAAATATAACTGATGTGTTCCTTTAGTACCCTCTCACAAATATGGCCACAGCTGACTGACCCACAGCGATACCCAACTGAAGCCCGGACAATGGCTTTCTTCTTGGGATTTTTGGACTCTGGCCCCAAAAGCTGAAGCCAGAATTAGTTCAACTTAAAACTCAAGCTTTTAGTAGCCATGTTTCCTGATATGTGGAAAAGCTCTTCTGTGGCTAGAGAAAATGAAGCTAGCTAGAAGAATTTAAAAAATAGATGGGGAGAAAGTGTTGGTCATGTTTGAGTCCCTGGTTTCTAATGTTCTTGAAGTCCACCCGTATATCTGCCTTTCTGTTCTTGGTTGTTCAATCCTCCCTTGCATGTTTGTAAACCAAAAAGATTCTTTGCCAAAGCTACTTCAGACTGGGAATGTCTATCACTTACAGCTAAGTTTTTATTAACTGCTCTTTGTTTTCTACGTTTTTATTAAATAAATCCAGTACCATAAAGATGCAAAATGACTTTATTCTACCAAATGGCTAATATATATTTAAAAATATATAAACATGTAAGTACATATGCACACACATCCCTGAATACATTTTCTGTGTCAAAAATGAGATTTTGTATGAAAGGAAGTTCATGTACATTATATCTTCACTTTAAGAGTTACATTTGGCATAGTTTTTCAGCTTTATATTTAGTTTTCATACAAACATGCCTGCTTTATTGAGTTAAAAAACATTCTAGGTGATGAAATGATGGATCTTAAGTTTTCTGTTTTTCCTCAGAAAAGTATGTGAGTCAGCTCTTGTTTTTTTCTCCCTTCTACTGCCCTCACATCTATGAGGTCATGCACCACTGCATTTATGTTCAAATAACCACATTACCTAGAAATTCCCTTGAGTGAAAAATATTCTATGTAGAAATAAACAATGATTTTTAACTTCATATATTGGGAAGGTATACAGTGGGAAATATATTTCTAGAACAAGAAGCAAATTCAAACACTGAAAGATGGAAAAAAAGTGACATACTAAAATTTAATAATACTGTACATATTTGTTTTATTTTCACAAACAGACCTTCCACAGCAAACACTAGATTTAAAATTTTTATCCTCCTTACCCACAGTATCCCTGAACATACATTTCAAAATTAAATACATTTTGGTTAGTTGAGTAGGAGAGTGCAAATTGCCTCTAGAAAACTTAGTGTCAAAGATAGATACCTGGGCTTCCCTGGTGGCGCAGTGGTTGAGAGTCCGCCTGCCGATGTCTGGGAATTGGCTTTGGGAATGTTCTCTATGTTACTAACCAATAAGGTTGTTTTGTATGACTAGGGCACTGAATCCTGCTGCAGAAGTCTGCCTAGATTGTGTAAACAATATGTTTTATGGTGAATATCTTGACTGGCTGAGCAGGCACAAAGTGTCTGTGTGACCAACTCCAAATAAAAGCCCTTGTCTCTGAGCCTAGTTACGCAGTTTATTGCCGGAGGAAGAAGTGTGTTTTATGTGATCACAAGAAAAAACTTTGGAAGCCTGAATCTGGATTTCTCCAGATTCCACTGTAATAAACCACAGGTGTTAATTACAAGGGCTTCTGAATCTTAAATCCTTCTAGTTAATATGCAACCACATAGGTGGTCCTGAGGTCCCAGGGTATGAAAAACTCAGTAATGTTTCCATAATCCACACTGCAGCTAAATTTTAAGTTTCCTTAAACTTTAATCATCTCTGAAATGTGAACTCCATAGAAGGAAGAGACAATCTATTATTCATAATTCAAACGCCAATGCTACATACTATGTGTGGCACAGAGTTGGTATGTAGATGTTTCAATAAACATATCTAGGAAAGTCTCCATGATTATTAATTTAAAATATCAATTACAAGACATGGCAGCAATCTCTTTCTAACTCTTTACCTAATAAAATTAAACCTCATCTTAAAACTGTATTTGCCTAGTTGTGATGTAGTGTCAAAGAAGAACAGCCACAGACTGTTGGAAAGGCTATTAAAATTTACTCGTTTTCCAACTGCATATCTGTGTTCGGCCAGATTTTCTTTCCCACATACTTCAATCAGAACAATTTATCATCACAAGTGGAATTCAAAAGTAGATATGAGAGTTAAGCTGTCTTCTATTAAGCCAGAAACAAGAGATTTACACAGTGTAAAATAAAACAATGCCACTCTTTATAGTATGCTTTTTAAATTTGGAAGAATATTTTTCATTGAAATACTTATGTACACATGTAATGGGTTTCCTGGACCAAAAAAAATTGAGAACCAATGCTTTAGAAGAACAGATGGGCAGTAAATTGTTATCAGTACCTAACACAATAGCTATAACTTGACTATAACACTGGTCCCAATAACACTGAGTGTTCCAACACAAATTTGTAATAGATACGCCAAGATGTTTTTACTCTCAGCTCTTAGGGGGATCAAGAGTAGCTTGGGACAGTAAAAGACCCCAGATTAGTTGCCACCAACCCCACCAGTTTATCTCAGTGTGCTGTATATATATTACCATTTTATTGTCCATATGTACTACGGTATGTGAAAGGTTGGAAAGCACTGGCCTAGTAGAACTACCTTGTAGCTTCTTAACTTGCTTCAAACATCCAAGCCATTCTTCACATTACTATCATTTGAAATGTACTGAACAAGTGACATGAGCTATGGGTTATACTGAAAATCTTTGGAATGATGTTACCATTTTTTTAAAGGACCCTCTAAAAACATGAGTACATTTTTTGATGTCAGTAATCATTTCGACCTTCTTGTTCATTTCTTTTCTAACTAAAGTTCAAAATTAATATGAGAAATACAAGAAGCACAGTTTATCTCTTTCCATGGCATTAGTCAAATTATATTTTCAAAGTGATTTCCAGATAGTGAAGTGAAATGGTAATTTATCAATGAAAATGTTAAACCATAACTAAACTAAAAAATTACAAGTTTTTCCCCCTGAAGTATTAGTGAGAAAAAAACATTTACTAAGTATAAAAGAAAAAGTTTACCATAGCCAAGTATCTATTCAAAATGAGCCTTCATTCATTCAGTAAATATTTGAGGGTTCACTGAACAAATCAGGGAAAAAGTGGGAAGAGAAAATGGTTTCGATACTGCATATGTTAAAGTAATCATCTTTGAGATGTTTCTTCATCAGTTAATTTTGAATATACCTACCTTATACAGTTTTCCGGAGAGGATGAAATGAAATATATTTGCTATGTCTGAAATGTTACTGCATTTCATTCCTTTCATTTTTTTTAAAGTTGTGTTTAATCAGTAGTGTGGCAACTATATTTATTAATGATTTTCTAGATAAAACAAGTGTTATATTTTAGCCACATATGGGTTAAACAGCTGTTTGTAAATTAGTTTAGGAACCCTTTTGTTTCAATTGGGAAATGCATTGCAAAGATCTTAAAAATCAATCTCAGAATAACACTGGTTTGTAAATTTTCCAGAGAGGATGAAATGAAATATATTTGCTATGTCTGAAATGTTACTGCATTTCATTCCTTTCATTTTTTTTAAAAGTTGTGTTTAATCAGTAGTGTGGCAACTATATTTACTAATGATTTTCTAGATAAAACAAGTGTTATATTTTAGCCACATATGGATTAAACAGCTGTTTGTAAATTAGTTTAGGAACCCTTTTGTTTCAATTGGGAAATGCATTGCAAATATCTTAAAAATCAATCTCAGAATAACACTGGTTTGTAAACTGTGTACTGGCTGTATAATAAAATACTAGGTAGGTAACAATATCTAAGTATAGTTACCAAGGTAAATCCTAGCCTGTAATGGGGCATTAAAAGTGTTTGCTGAAATAAATTTAACCCGAGGCCTTTAAGAATTTAAGTGTCTTTTAAGAATTTCAATAGATGATACTCAATTTACTAACTAGAAACATCTTATTCATAAGATACTGTATCTCAAAGATGATGATAAAGAAAATACTAATTAATTTAACGGTTAATAAAACAACTGATAAAGTGCTACTCATCAGAATACAACAGCTAAAGACTGGCAATTTAGAAAAATAACAAAAGTTGTGTAACTTTCAAACAACATAGGTTAAAAAAGCAAAATACAAATAACTGAAGCCCACAGTGGAACAAAAATCAGTTAAATTTTAGTAATAATTTCTTTTAAAAACATAAGCACACACAAAAACATGCAAGAGTTCTAGCAGGAACATAAGGTCTAAGAATTAGATACTAATCCTATCATGATATTTCATCTGGTTTTGATCTTTACGTTGATCTTTACGTCAATCTAAAGAAACTTTTTTTTTTAAAGTTCAGAGAAAAGCAAATTACTAAAGAATCCATGAATAAGAAAAGTTAAATGGGGCAGATTTATTCACAGAGCAAAGGTTAGCAAGTGTTTAACCTAGTGTGTTAGCAATAAAGCTAAATTCTGCCTGTGAGTAATTAGTGGTTTTCAAGAAAATGAGAGAGAAAGGGCAGAAAAAAGGAGAGGAAGAAGAAAGTAAACGAGAAAAAATAATGTGGAACACCATAAATAAGCTTCTTTTATTCCTTCAGAACATGGTGTTATGAACTGTATAGCAATGCCCCAAGATAATCATTATGATCCATTATACTTCTACAGTGTTTCTGGTATCAATCCAATGATACCTACTTTCAGTATAGGATGGATAGACACAGAAACCACCACCCCTCGCCCCAGACAAAAAAGTAAAGGCTATGAGGTATGACCAAAGAGAGAGAGTTCAGAAGAGACATCTGAAGACAGCAGAGAGAGGTATGTGTTGAGGAAGCTGGTAGAGAAGAAGCCTTCTATGAAGAAATAATATACAATCCAGGCTTTCGAGAAAAGAGTATAATTTTCACCGTGGCTGGTGTGGTAGGCAAAACAGACACTCAAAGATGCCTATGTCCTAATCCTAGAATCCCTGAATACCTGTTATATGGTAAAAAGGACTTTGGGAGATGTAATTAAAGCTATGGACCTTACAGATAGGGAAATTATATCTGATTATTTGACTGGGCTCAATCTAACTAAAATACATGAACCCTTAAAAGCTGACAATTTTCTCTGGCTGTAATTAGAAAGAAGCAGAGGGAGAAGTCAGGGAAATTGGAAGCATGAGAGAGACATGACCCACCATTCCTGTAGGGGACCATAAGAAAAGCACGAGAATGCAGACAGATTCTAGGAGCAAAGACTGGTGCTGACTGAAGGTCGACAAGACAATGGAACCTCAGTTCTACAACCACAAGGAACTGAATTTGGCCAAGAATCTGAATGAGCTAGCAACAGGTTCTTCCCTAGACTCTCCAGTAAGGAACACAGTCCAGTCAACACTGGGATTTCAGGAGCCTAAATAGAGTACCCTGCTAGTCCTACAGAAACTCTCAGACAATACATTTTGGTTATTTAAGACTGCTCAGTTTGTCGTAATTTGTTAAGGCAGCAAGAAAACTCATACAGATGGCAAGTTTCAAGAACAACTATATTTCAAAGCAGCCAAAGCAAAGGATGTGTGGGGAAGGAAGAATGGAAGAGTGGCTAGGGATGAAGCTGGTAAAGCAGGTAGAGCCTAAGTTATAAAAAATCTAAGACTTCATTAGTTAAGCCATGGAGAGGTGCTGAAGCTTTTCTTCACAGTGGGAGAGACCATGAGTAACAGCAAATGGCAGCAATGCTGTTAATTGGGGATGAGAGGGAGACCAAGTGAAGGGAAATTGGTTAAAAGTGTATTACAATTATCTATGCAATAGATGACGAGAACCTGAACCAAACCAATGAGAATGAAGAGACAGAAAACCTGTAAGTTTGGGGGATATTTCAGAAGCAAAACACAAGTCTTGGTTCCTGAGTGATGCTGGAAACGACAGAGCAGTCCTAGATGACTCAAAGTAACATAGTCTTGATGATCAGGTGGAGGATGATGCCTAATAATCAAGGAACAAAAGAAAGGCATTCTATTTTGAGGAGGTTAAAAACAGGAAGGGGGAAGTATACTCTACCCCTCTAATTTTACAATACATGGAAGACACAATTAAGAGCTTTTAAGCAGTGGGTAAACACACAAAAGAAACCTCCATTTTGTTAGGCTCTATTACCTCTGCTGTTGCTTTCTGGATAGGCAAATGTAGGCTTATTTGGGGAACGTCGCAGATCACTATTAAGGAAAGGCCTATCAGGTGGATATATTACATGTGGAGATGAGGAATCGTGAGCCATACATCCATTAGACTTTGATGGTTCTGCTAAGATGTTCTGAAAAATAAAAATACAGAAATTACCTTTCAAAATTTTAAACCACAAATAGCATGTGTATATATACATATGTTCCACTGATGGAGGCAAAAACTAAAGTCCACTGACCAAACACAACAGAATTCAATCATTACTTGAAAATAATAAAACTTTTAAAGCGTTTCATATACTAAATGTAGCCATATGGCAAATACTATAAAAAGGAAATAATGTTCACACAACTTGAATACAAATGCTGCAGAGATACTTAAATGTGGTACTCACAATGAATATTGTGAGTATAGTTTAATTAATTAGTTTATTATAAAATAAATTAATTAGTTTAATTTATTAATATAGTTTATTTTAAAAATATGTACTGTAAGATATATATTCAGAAAAGTAAATAGTATCTTTTTACAGGATCAGAAACTGCTAGAAAATGACTAAATTAATCTTTCCCCAATCAACTACACAATTCCTGAGTATCTATCAAATGTCCAAAACTCTGGGGTATATAGAAAGAAAATAAGCCATATTCCTTGTCTCAAAAATTTTACATTTAGTTAGGGGGAAAAATGGGAGAAGCCATTAGAAAACATTAAACTTATCAAACACATAAATATAAAACTTTATTTGCACACATACACCATTCTGCATTTGTCATACTGTTCAATTTGGGATTACATTCCACATGATAATTTTCAGTGCAGGGGATGCTAACTGTTCTGCTTTTTGTAGGTGACTTCCTTTTGGTAGAAAGACCTAGAGTGGGAAAAGCTCAGGTGGAAGATATGACTGCTAGCTGCTCAAAACTCTCAGACATCCATTTTTCTTATTCAAATAGCCACAGTAAACTAGGTTCTCAACTCTTACCTTGGGGGAACTATGACTATAAAGTACCAGAATAACCTGTGTCCAGAAAAGTAAAAAGGAACAATGAATATTTACAATACAGTAAACCACCTCCTGGAATAAAAGGCCATCAAAAATCATATTGTAACTAAATCTTATTAAAAATTGAAGACTATATTTCCATGTTAAAAACCATGCAATTTTCCAGTTGATTTAAAAAAGCAAATACAAAACATACACTATGGCTGTGAAAACTAAAAGAGAGGGCAAAGAGCTGGGAAAGGGTAGGAGGTAAGTCTCAAAAGCAGTACTTAAACCCATGCTACTCTACTGTGAAACGTGTGTTCACATGCAACAAGGACTAATAGTTGGCATTTTTTCAACTTTGGGGCAAACTGACATCAAGTTTTGCAGGTGGCTAGAAAATAGGGTGTTTTTCAATTCTTAAAATATATAATACTGCCAAAGCTCTTGCAAAACACCATGCATAATCAATCACATAGCTTAACTTTAAATACTGTTCTTTACAGAGTACCTCATGTCTCCATACAACCTACTAGAATCCTCTCATTTAACAACTACCATTCCAAGAACAATGGTTAGGAAGCATTTAACATATCTGTGAACATAAACCATGAGCAAATTCACTTATGATTTTCAAAATGAATTGTATTAGTATTACCAAACACTACACAGATATTAACAGAAGGATTATACACAAATAATTTACCAAAACCCAAAAGAAAACAAAAACAAAACACCCAATTGAGAAATGAGAACAAACCATCTTTGCTAAATTCATTGCCTGCTAGCTCTTGTAAAATGAACAGTTCAATATTTGTCTTTCAACAAAATTTGTTACATATACATCATCAAAATACTGCTTGGGTCAGCTGACAAATTAAGAAAAGTCTTAATATAAAAATGCAAGTTATAATGAGACTTTTTTTGGAATAGTAATTCTAAATATATTCCATTTTCTAAGTCAGTCACCTCATTTTGAATGTCAGGGTTTAAGCAATGAAAGTCATTGTTAACTATGAATGTTTTGGATCAATGTCCTCATTTGCTGCCAGAAGTCTGAAGCAAAGAATAGGAAGAATACATAAATCAACCCAAGGCAAAAGGAAGAAAGAAAACAAAATGGCTTTATAAAAATTATTTACAAGAACTATTTTGAAATAAAATTAAACCAAGAACTAAGAAACTGATAACTCAAGTTCGTACACATAGTGTCTATGAAAAATTGTAGCGGATAAAATGTGGTACCTACATACGATATTATTCAGCCTTAAAAAGGAGGGAAATCCCATCACGTGCTACATAATGGATGAACCTTGAGGATATTATGCTTAGTGAAGTAAGCCTGTCACAAAAAGACAAATATTTTATGATTCCACTTACATGAGGTAAAGCAGTTACATTCATAGAAACAAAGTAGAAATATGGTGGTTACCAGGGGCTGGGGGGAGGTTGCAGAGGGGAGTTGTTTAACAGATGCAGAGTTTCCGTTTTGCAAGATGAAAAAGTTCTGGAGATCTGTTTCACAACGACGTGAATATGTTGAATACTACTCAACTGTACATTTAAAAATGGTTAAGATGATAAAATACTAGGTAAACAACTAAAGATAATAAGAAAATAGTGAGTTGTCACACCAACCTGACCTCCAGTAGAATCAGGGCAATCACATTCTATGTGATTAACTGAAAAATTAACTAGCTTTTAAAAGAGAACCCACAAACGTACTTGCATCTGTTCTCACACACATAACACAGGGAATGAGCTTTGTATAATAGACCGATCTCCACTTACCAACTCAAAGTCTTGGTTGTCCTTTCTAAAGGACATGGTATCCCTCCAGATGCCATCGGTTTCTCCCTCCCTACTAGACCTTGCACACTGCCATTTGGAAGGAAAGGAAGGGAGGGAAGGAAAGAGAGGGAGAGAAAGAGGGAGGGAGGAAGGGAGAAAGGAGAGAAAGGAAGGAGGAAAGGAAGGAAAGGAAGAGACAGAAGGGAACAGTGAAAGCAGAGGGAGGGGAGGAAGGAAGGAAAGATAGACCTTTCTGACCTTTAGGACTCCTCTCCAGCTCCTGTCTCATTTCTCAGCTTTTTTAACAAAGTCCCTCAAAATACTTGTTTGTAATTGCTGCCACTTCTTAATCACCTTCCCTTTTAATCCCCTCCAGACTTCAATCCTCACCAATTCAGAGAAACAGCTCTTCAAGTTCACCAGTGACTTTTACAGTGCTGAACTCAGTGACCTCCCAGAAGCATGTGATACAGCAGATCACCTCATCCCAATACTTCCTTCAGTGGATGGAACACCACAATCGGATTTTCCTTCTAACACGCAGGCATCTCCCTCAGAATCTCCTGGGCTCTCTCTCCTTCCTCTTTCTAAATGCTGGAGGTTCCCTAAAGCTTAGTCCTTGCTCCTCTGGTCTTCATCTACATGGATACCTTTGATGATCTCATCAACTCTCAGGGCTTTCAAAAAGCCTCTATCTGCTGATGACTTTCAAGAGTAATTATGTTATATATAGCTCTCCCTCTTGAAACTCTATATTCAAATCAACCTTCCTACTCGCTGTCTCCCCTTGGATGTCAATATGAGGACCCCAAACTTAACATGTCTATAACCAAATTCTTGAACCTATTTCCCAAACCAACTCCTCAAAGCATACCACAATAACTGGCACCACCACCTACCCAGCTGCTCAGGCCGAAACGCTTGCACGAGTCATTTCTCATACACATCTCACATCTAATCTTTCAGTGTATCTGGCTGGGTCTCTGTCTTGACCATATATACAGTCTTCAACTTCTCATCAATTCCACTACTAATTCCCTGCTTGACACCACTGTGATCTTTTTGTCTGGACTACCATAATAGCCTCCTAACCACTTTTGTCGAGGTTCCCCCCAGTCTGTTCTCCAAATAGTAGGCGTTATAATTCTTTAAGAAAATAATTCAAGTAATGCCCCTAATCAGAACCTTCCAATGGCTTTCCATCCCAGAATAAAATCCAAAATTCTTACCATGACCCCAAATTAACTGACCCCAGGCTAACCCTGACCTCATCCCTTACCAGTCTCTCTCCACACCACCTATCCCACCCCACCTCACCCCCATATTTTCCAGCCATACTGACCAACTTTTGGATTTCTAAAATGCACAGTACACTGTTTTCATTTGCTACATTTACTCTGCCTGGAAAGCTCAGTTATCTACTCAAAAGTTTGTCAGTGAGGTTTTCCCTGACTAGCCTATCTAAAGTAGCACCTTTTGTCACTCTATCTCCTTACCCTTTTAAGAAACACTATTTCTACCTGATATATTTATTATCATCTCTATGCCCTGTGGAAAAATTTAAAATATATTTAGTTTTGGTCCCTGAAAGAGGTTTAAAAACTCGCAGAATTTTTAAGTGATAGGAGTGTCTCTGTTATGGGAATAGTGGGGACCGTGGATAGCTTTAGGATGAGGGCATATAGCCAGAAAAACCTACCAGGCCATTAGAGGGTTAGAAATTTCAGTCCCACCCCCTGCCCTCAAGAGAAGGAAGAGGGGCTAGAGATTGAGTTCACTCACCAACGGCTAATGATTTAGTCAATCCTACCCACATAATGAAACCTCCCTAAAAAACTCTTTGTTCAGTGAGGTCCCAGGAGTGTCCAGATTGGTCATGGAAGTCCCTTTACATCTTACCCTGTGTGTCTCTTCCATTTGATGGTTCTGGAGTTGTATTCTTTATAAGAAAAAGTTTTTAAAAGTTTTAATTGTAAGTGTAGTGTTTTCCTGAGTTCCGTGAGTCACTGAGGCAAATTACTGAACGTGACGGGGGAAGAGTCAGAACTCCTTCATCTACAGTTGGCTGGGCAGAAGTACAGGCTCCTTAGCGACATCTGGGACTTGCAGGTGGCAGCTGAAATGGGGGCAGTCTTGCGGGACCTACTGTCTTAACCTGTGGTGTTTGCACCATCTCCAGGTAGTGTCAGAATTGAATTGTAGGACACCCAGTTGGCATAGAAAAATTGCATGTTGGAAAAATATAGTCACCCCATTAAGGGTTTAAGTTCCAAAAAGACACTCAATAAATCTGTTGAACGAATTAATTATATTAATATTTTACAAAACAGGAAAACTGCATAATGCTTATAAAACTAAATAATCCTATTCAATAAAATTACTATAATCTCTTAGAAGACAAAAGCTTTTGGTTTCTTTTGTACAAATGTATGACATTTGTAGCACAAATGTCATAGGGAGGCTGTGTAGAAAGAGTTAACATAGCAGACTCGAGGTCTGCCTGCAAGGTTAGTTCTTGGCTGGTATTTCGGAACTTGAATTTTGGCAAGGTTCCAAATATTGTCACCATTAGAGCCAGGGGTCCCCAAGACCAGCCCCGGGTTCAATGATTTGCTTGAAGAACTGACAAAACTCA
>NC_041229.1:37763883-37773055 GCF_002837175.3 Physeter macrocephalus
ATTAGAAAATTTACCAAAAAAATGGCAACATGTTTAATGGTGCAAAATTTAAAACATCCCTTTTAAATTCAGGAACAAGGCAAAGATTATCTACAAGACAACTTCTAGTCAATGTTGTGCTGTTATTTCCTAGCCTGCACATTAAGATAATGAAAAGAAATAACAGATGTTAAAACTGTAAAGGAAGAATCCAAACTCCACTGATTATGACTGTCTCAACAAATACCAAGAACCCTCAATTATTAGAACTGGAGTTTAGGAAAGTTGCTGAGTAAAATTAATATGCAATAATCAATAATTCTATATCCTAGTTAGAAAATGCAACTTATGAAAACATATAAAAAATAAAGTGACTAGAAATAAACTTAATAAATATACAAGACCTGAAACTATAAAACTTTACTGAAAAATGTTCAAAGAAATGTTACTCCAAAAAACTGGAATAACATGTTCAGACAGACAGCTCAATATCCTAAAGACATCAGTTATTCCCAAAATGAACGAGAAATTCAATTCAATTTCAATCAAAATTCCAATACCAGATTCTAGAATTTCTACTGAAGAACAGCAGAGGACCAAGAATAGCTACCATTTCTTCTGAGGAACAAGTTAGATAGTTGGCCTCTCAGACTAAGAAAAAAAAAGGAAATCATTAAGACAGTGAATATAGAAAAATACAACAGTGGAACAAAGAGCCCAGGAACACGTCCATACACATATGGAAATTAATATACTGACAGCTGGAATTGTAAACCACTGGGGAAAGGATGAGTTTAAACAAGTAATGCTGAAATGCATATCATAAATAAAACATCCCTACCTCATAAGCACACAAATTAATTTCAAGCAAATAAAAGACAACAGGCCCCAAATTTAAAATCTGTAGAGAAAAATATAGAAGAATATCATTAAGGCCTTGGCTATAAGGAAGAATTTAGCCAAAAAGCAATAATCATAAAAGAAAGAATGTTTTACATTAAAATAAAGAACTCTTGCTAATCAAAACATATCATAAAAAGACAAGCCAAAGAGCATTAGAAGACTCCTAATAGTTGATTAACACCCAGAATACATAAAGAATGACTATAAATCAGTAAAAAAAAAAAAAAAAAAAAGACAAACCAATTGAAAACAGGCAAAAGGTACTAAGAGGCATTTCACAGAACAAGAACAAAAACCACAAAAGACTAGTAAAATTGTGAAAAAAAAAGTGTATCTTCATCAATGATCAGAGAACACAAATAAGAACAGGATACCACTCCACACTCAACTCTCAGCAAAAAAAAAAAAAAAAGACACAACACCACGGGTTAAAGAGGGTATAGATTAAAGGGGATTGTTGATGGGAATATAAACAGGTACAATCACTTTGGGAAACAATTCAGCATTATCAAATAAAGCCAAAGATGCACACACTCTATAACCCAGCATTTCACTGAACTATTTTCTCTCTCTCCTCAAAAAAAAAAAAAAATAAGTCAGTCCTAAATTTCTAAACATACACTACAACCCATTACTGAGTTGTAACCCACAGCCCAAACCTGCGTTTCAAAAATCGCTGCTCCTCAAACCGTTTAGTCTCAGGACGCCCTTACACTCTTAAAAATTACTGAAGACCCCAAAAAGCTTTTGCTTATATGGGTTATATCAATTGATATTTATCACATGAAAAGTTAAAACAGAGAAAATTTAAAGATATTTACTAATTTAAAAATATTAAACCCATGATGTTATCACGAATATAATTTTTGAAAGAAAAATAACTATATCATCCAAAAAAACTAGTGAAAAGAGTGGCACTGTTTTACATTTTTTGCAAATCTCTTTAACTCTTGGCTTAAAGAAGGCTGCCAGATTTTATTTGCTTCTGCATTCTGTTTTGGTTCATGTACATGAAGAATCTGGTCTCCCACAAAGTGGCTGGATAAGGAAGGACACTGTAGACCCCCAAAGGTCTTCAGACCACTCTTTGAGAACTGCCACGCTAGAGAAAATTTTGCACATGTGAAACATATAGAGATGATCACAACAGGACTGTTTATAAGAGCAGGCAAACAAATGAACAAACCCTAAAAACCCCAAAGCCCATCAAGATACTATACTATACAGAAATACAAAAGAGTCTCTGCCATTTACTAGTTGTGTAACCTTCACTTAACCTCTTTGTCCCTCATTTTGCTCATTCAAAAATGGAAATACTAATGCCAACCTCATAAGATTATTAGGAGGATTAAATGAGTTAATATATAAAAAGTATTAAAAATGCCTGCCGGATAGTACTATACTAGTATTATTTATTATTATAATCTCAAAATGTGTGTGTGTGTGTGTGTGTAAGAGAGTAAAAGAGAAGCAGGAAGATGCACTAAGGGGCATGAAGGTATTCATTTTATTATTCTCAAAAATAAATCCTTTATATATTTAATGTTATGAAATCTATGATACATTCATAAATCACTTTTAAGAGAAATACAGAGCACGTTTGTCAATGGGCCTGGCAAAAAAGCCAGGGAGACGAATTAGGAGATTAGCTTATTAATTAAGTCCAAAGTGACCTAAGAGTGTTGACCATGGTTACCGGGGAAAATTTAAAACAAAAACAGGAAAGATATTCTGTTTCAACACTAGGCTGCCTGTACTTTCAATATCGTTATGCCTGATCATACTTATTTTCCTGAGGCTCTCCCCTTGTGGGTTAATACACAGCAATCTTTCAATAAATGTTAGCTGCTAGTTGTTACTCTTCTTGCTGTTGTTGCAGAGAAAGAATGCTTACAAGAACAATTCAAAAGTATCACCTACCTCCATGTTGTTCACAGTTGAGATCTACATTGCACCTGCTTCTCAAAGACGGTTATTTGTGAATCTACCTGATAAAAATCCTTGCCTCCTAAAAGCATTTCCATCTACTATACCTATGCTGGGTTTATCAATGTTAAATACAATAGAAATAGTTAATGTTCACAACCCTGAAATCTCATTATGAGTAGCCTTCTGAGCTCATATTGTAGTTTTAAACGGTCTTCTTTCGTTGCCTTATTTTAAGATCAGCTATCTGTTAAGCTGGATTGCTTTTTAAATTCTTTTGGAAATGCCAGCCTTATTTCTGACAGGACAGTTAAAGTACCTAAGCAGGGCCATTTCTTATACACTGATAAGTTAAATTTAGTCATTTTTCTTTTGAGACATAGTGACTTCCAAATTAGACATTTTGATTTAGCAGGTAAAGTTAAGAAAGTTATACTTTGATTTGTAAAGGGTCCTAGGTATTCTTAGTGTACCCTGAGTATTTTGAATCCACTTAAAGCTGAGCTTAGCATATAAATATATATATGCTTTCCTATTAAACACTCTATAGGATTTCTGTCCAGGGTATCTTAAAGACTAAGGGTTGACCACACCCCAGTAACCACTCTCAGCTAGGTGGCCTTGGCAGACTTCAGCTCAACTCACCATTTATAGGAGTTTTCCTTGCTCTCCAAGTGCTGTTTTGAGAGTGGTGAAAAGCCCTTCTTTCCCAATTATGTTTAATTATTTTTTCTCCCGATTAAATTTAATCAATCACAACTCCTATATCATCTCAGCCATCTACTTACTGACATTTCTTAATAGTCTAATAGCTCGTCTTTTATCTTCCCTTTCACTGATCTAATTCCTGGATGACTCCAATTGTTTCCTTCCTCTTAATCTTCCCTGACCTCTCTATAAACTTGCTACCCCCACTGTGCTGAAACCCTGAAGATCACTTCTGGCCTCATTAACACAAATTTTAACAACAGTCACCAAAAGCTGAAACTGAGGAAAAGTGTGTTTTCACCAAGGTGACTCTGCTTTTAATGCCCCCCTAAGCTTTTCCCCGTTAACTTCTTTGACAACCTTACCCTGATATTCTCCTCTCACTCTCTTTTTCATATTTTAACCTATTTTTACAATTCATCTAACCGAACTCTACCTCTACACCACCTCTGCTCAATTCAAATTTTTACAAGTTTTCTGAAAACACCTGTTGTCTTGGCACATATTCCAAAATGCCTGCGGTGCGTTTTTCTCCTTCCTTTTCTGTTCCTGGGACAAGCATTTCCGATTCCTTCACCACCCAGCTAGCTCCATCTTCTCTACCCAAGCACTGCTAATCACTCTCGCTTAGGTTATTCTAGCAGGATGGCATTTATCAAACTGCACTGTGTAATAATCTAATTACGTGTAGTTTCTCTTCAGTGCTTTGCTCCTTCAGAGCAGGGGTTCTCCCCTAGTCATCCGTGTAATCCTACAGCCTAAAAGTACGCCAGACACTCAGCATTTGCTCGATGAAGGGCTAATGGCTCCAACTTGAGCTGCTTCACGTTCACATTTACTGCCTATCTATTCCCAATGCGGCGGGTCCCGCTCCAGTTCCACAAAATACCAGTGACTGAATAGGCTGGTGGCTCTTGCAGAGGCCAATACAATATTTAAGACTGGCTCCGCTTGTCGCCTCTCTAAAAGGGTACTTACTACACATTGAGGCCACCGTAACATAGAGGGAGGTGGGAAGCGCGCGCGCTCCAGGTAGGATGAGCATAGATCGAAGTTACTGGGAGGAAGGGAAGGGGAGGCACTGCAGGCGAAGGAATCAGCAGAAGCACTCGAGGCTGCGTACAATTCAACAGCTGCCCATTCAGCCGACTAGAGCGCCCACCTGGTCTCGGAGAGTTTCCAAGAGGGGCCGTTACACCCACGACACCCAGGAGCCCTGTTCTCGCAGGCCAAGGTGTAGGTAGTCATCCCTGCGAGTCCAGGCAACGTTCGGCAACCTGGGCGGCTAGGCCGAAAGATAAAAGAGGCAGGGGGAGAGTGACGGGCCCGGCCGGTCTCAATGGAAGGATGCAACCTTGACATAGGAGCAGTGGGCGCCGAGGTAGCAAGGGGCGATCTAGGCGCCCCCCGCCGCTCCCCAAGATGGAGTGAGACTCTGGGCCGAGAGCGCTCTGAAGAGTGAGAAAAAGCAAAGGGGCGCCAGGACCGACCCGGGGCCTATTCGAACGTCAACCGCTTCTTACCGAGAACTGAGAAGCCGAAGTCTCAGAGACCGACGCTGCCGCCATCTTCCTGCCGACCTCCGCAGCCCCGGGAGGGTCCGGGCTCGCGTGCTGTTCTTCAAGATTCGAGAGCCGCCCGCCAGGGGCGACCCTAAGCCGAACCCCTGATGGAAGGGGCTGGTATGTTGGTCCCGGGTCTGGAAACCCCTGCCACACACCCCCACAGGGCCGCCCACACTCGGTGTGCACACCAAAAGCGCAACACGTCCTAACGGACGTCCTGGCTAGCCAATCAAAAAATCAGACGTCTTCCGGTGGTAGGAGAATCCGCCTCTTCCCTCGGTGACGTCACAAGGTAGCGCGCCGCGGGGACAGGGTTGACTGGCTACCGGGCGGCTCTTGAAGGGGTTCTGCACGGGGACGGGCATTCTCGAAGGGGAAGCGTGGGCGAGGGGTTGTGTTGTCTCCAGTGGCGATTGAATGGGATGACTGTAATAAAATAAAAGCGAATGCGAAGCTCAAAACACTCCATCACTTCCCTTGCGTTAATCGCCGGAGAGAGCGTGAGTTTTACTCGGGGACGCCTCTCCACGTGAGGTACTTACTTTTCGGCCAATAACAAGTAGAATGAGAAGGAGCTTAAAGATTTGGTCCAATAGAAGTCAAGGGGAAAAAAACAGTAGAGGCAGAGAGTAAACCTCCGCAAACAACTGCCCAATTGGAATGGGAAGCTCCCACCCAAACCTGGGACTGGCTGCTAGGAAAAGCCGCAACCGGGACCTTTAGGCGGGGTGAGTTTAAGGTGGCTTTCGCGCGCTGAGAGCGTCGGGCTTTTATTGGCCAACTACTTCCTCCCCTTGTGGGAGGTCCCTGCGTAGCGGGGTTAGAAGATGGGCGGAACGACCGAGTGACGCAGTAGCCTCCCCAGCCAATCAGGGGTGGGGAAGGGAGGTCGCGGAGGAAGCGGATCCCCCGCCGCGCAGCTAAACGGCCGGGAACTAGCCGCTTCGTCTCCCTGGGCCGCTCTCGGGGCCTAAGCGGGAGCTGCTGGGACGGCGTCACTGGGTGGGCTGGGGCGGAAGTGGAGGCGGAGGGAGACGGCTACGTTTGCAGTACCTTGCCCTCTCGCGTCGAGGCTCTGGTGGGCGCGGGGGAGGGGGAGGAGGAGGGGGAGGAGGAGGAGCCCGCGACCCGGGCGGCGGCGGCCTGGCCCGTGTTCCCCGTAGGGTCCCGCCTCGGAGCGGGCGGCGGTGGAGGAGGAGACTGAGGAGCAGGATGGCGGCCTTGACCCTGTACGCCTGCACCAAGTGCACCCAGCGCTATCCCTTCGAGGAGCTCTCCCAGGGCAACGGCTTTGTAAGGTCCGTGGGCGCTGGGTGGTGCGCGGGCGGGGTTTGCGGGGTTTCCTCGGCCACAACCCGAGGGAGCTGGGTGCCCGCTGCACTGCGGCTCCTGTCTCTTCGCCGGCGCCTTGGGGGTTTGGATCCCTCGTCTCCTCACTCAGAGACCCCGTTATCCGAGGACCTGGGCATCAGCTGGGAAAGCCCCTGAGAGGAGGACGGAACACTTCCCTCTTCCAGGCGACCCGGGGCGGGGGGCCTGGCCCCAGCAACGTTGGGGGGGGTCTCAGGGGTGGGGCTGCGTGAGGCAGCCACCTGTCTATGCCGCAGAGACCCCGGGATGGAGATGTTTTCATCTCGGTTTTCTGTCTAGTCTGTCCTTTCCTTCCATCGGGAGGCAGAGGACGGTGTTTGCACTTTCTTGCTAGGAACCTGAAGCCGCAAAGCTGATGGCATCCTTCTTCCCTGTCCAGGAAAGCGAAGCGTCTGGCTATTGAATGGGATGACTGTAATAAAATAAAAGCGAATGCGAAGCTCAAAACACTCCATCACTTCCCTTGCGTTAATCGCCGGAGAGAGCGTGAGTTTGACTCGGGGACGCCTCTCCACGTGAGGTACTTACCTTTCGGCCAATAACAAATAGAATGGGAAGGAGCTTAAAGATTTGGTCCAATAGAAGTCAAGGGAAAAAAAACAGGGGCAGAAAGTAAACCTCCGCAAACAACTGCCCAATTGGATTCGGAAGCTCCCACCCAAACCTGGGACTGGCTGCTAGGAAAAGCCGCGACCGGGACCTTTGGGCGGGGTGAGTTTAAAGTGGCTTTCGCGCGCTGAGAGCGTCGGGCTTTTATTGGCCAGTGACTTCCTCCCTTTGTGGGAGCTCCCTGCGTAGCAGGGGTTAGAAGTTGGGCGGAGCGACCGAGTGACGCAGTAGCCTCCCCAGCCAATCAGGGGCGGGGAAGGGAGGCCGAGGAGGAAGTGGATCCGCTGCCGCGCAGCTAAACCGCAGCGAACTAGCCGCTTCGTCTCCCTCCGCCGCTCTCGGGGCCTAAGCGGGAGCTGCTAGGACGGCGTCACTGGGTGGGCTGGGGCGGAAGTGGAGGCGGAGGGAGACGGCTGCGTTTGCAGTACTTCGGTCTCTCGCGTCGAGGCTCTGGTGGGCGCGGGGGAGGGGGGGGAGGAGGAGGAGGAGGAGGAGGAGCCCGCGGCCCGGGCGGCGGCGGCGGCGGCGCCCGAGTTCCCCGTAGGGCCCCGCCTCGGAGCGGGCGGCGGTGGAGGAGGAGACTGAGGAGCAGGATGGCGGCCTCGGCCCTGTACGCCTGCACCAAGTGCACCCAGCGCTATCCCTTCGAGGAGCTCTCCCAGGGCCAGCAGCTTTGCAAGGTCCGTGGGCGCTGGGTGGTGGGCGGGCGGGGTTTCCCCGGCCATAGCCCGAGGGAGCTGGGTGCCCGCTGCACTGCAGCCCCTCTCTCTTCGCCGGCGCCTTGGGGGTTTGGAGCCCTCGCCTCCTCACTCAGAGACCCCGTTATCCGAGGAGCTGGGCATCAGCTGGGAAAGCCCCTGAGAGGAGGACGGAACCCTCCCCTCTTCCAGGCGACCCAGGAGGGGGCCGGGCCCCAGCAACGTTGAGGGGTCTCAGGGGTGGGGCTGCGTGAGGCAGCCACCTGTCTATGCCGCAGAGACCCCGGGATGGAGATGTTTTCATCTCGGTTTTCTGTCTAGTCTGTCCTTTCCTTCCATCGGGAGGCAGAGGACGGTGTTTGCACTTTCTTGCTAGGAACCTGAAGCCGCAAAGCTGATGGCATCCTTCTTCCCTGTCCAGGAAAGCGAAGCGTCTGGCTTGGGAACAGAATGCTCTATGATTTGGAGCTCCTCCCATCCCATTAAAGCCGGGATGCTGTCTGTGAGCAACGGTGCAAAATAATAAGTAGTTTCACATTTAACCAATCCTTGGAATCGGCCCTGACAGCTTTTTTAAATTTATCTGTTGCGTACCCCCCCATCTAATAAAGACAAAGACACCTAAGCCTTCCCTAAGGAATTATGCTGTAATTGGCTGCTTATTTGATAAATCACTCCATTTTCTACGTTGGGGGACAGATTTTATTGATGTTTTAGGCATTTGAATAGGTTGGGTAATAATTTTCCACTAGAAACGTGAAATTTGGGGGGGCCTTGAGGTAGATAATGACTAATATATTGTCTTATTACAGGAATGTCGGATTGCGCATCCCATTGTAAAATGTACTTACTGCAGATCAGAATTTGAACAAGAGAGGTTTGTATATTGAACAGTTTTTGATAAAGACAAAGTATTGTCTGTAAGGAATACTTGAAGGTTGTAACACCATATTTATGTTACAGTTTTTTTTTAAATAAAATGGTTTAGTTTCTCAAGCTTTAAGTTGTAAACCCTTTCTGCATGGTAGGAGAGAGAATGCTGACCAAAAATTAATGTGTATTTTACAGCTAGACTTTATACCTGAGGAGATAAAACATAAATTATTGCATGGAAAATGTACAGCCTTGCTAACGAAAAGTGCAAATATAAACTGTTACTGTTAAGCTATAAAAAAAATGGCAGAACGTTAGTGCTGACATGGACCTGAGGAAAGGTCTATAGTGTTACCAGCTAGCTTCCAAGGGTGAAATCTAGTAACTTGTTACCAGTGGAAGAACAGCGCATATTTCTTAATGGAGTGATTCCTGTTAGAGCCTCAGTGCATGCCACAAGAGCTTAAGAGAAGAACAAATAATTTCTTCACAAGTAGGTGTGAGCATCATACTAGTGGAGAGCACCCAGTGGAAGGTTAG
>NC_041229.1:37775709-37808277 GCF_002837175.3 Physeter macrocephalus
GGGGGGGGAGGAGGAGGAGGAGCACTCGACCCTGGCGGCGGCGGCGGCGGCGGCGGCGGCGCCCGAGTTCCCCGTAGGGCCCCGCCTCGGAGCGGGCGGCGGTGGAGGAGGAGACTGAGGAGCAGGATGGCGGCCTCGGCCCTGTACGCCTGCACCAAGTGCACCCAGCGCTATCCCTTCGAGGAGCTCTCCCAGGGCCAGCAGCTTTGCAAGGTCCGTGGGCGCTGGGTGGTGGGCGGGCGGGGTTTCCCCGGCCATAGCCCGAGGGAGCTGGGTGCCCGCTGCACTGCAGCCCCTCTCTCTTCGCCGGCGCCTTGGGGGTTTGGAGCCCTCGCCTCCTCACTCAGAGACCCCGTTATCCGAGGAGCTGGGCATCAGCTGGGAAAGCCCCTGAGAGGAGGACGGAACCCTCCCCTCTTCCAGGCGACCCAGGAGGGGGCCGGGCCCCAGCAACGTTGAGGGGTCTCAGGGGTGGGGCTGCGTGAGGCAGCCACCTGTCTATGCCGCAGAGACCCCGGGATGGAGATGTTTTCATCTCGGTTTTCTGTCTAGTCTGTCCTTTCCTTCCATCGGGAGGCAGAGGACGGTGTTTGCACTTTCTTGCTAGGAACCTGAAGCCGCAAAGCTGATGGCATCCTTCTTCCCTGTCCAGGAAAGCGAAGCGTCTGGCTTGGGAACAGAATGCTCTATGATTTGGAGCTCCTCCCATCCCATTAAAGCCGGGATGCTGTCTGTGAGCAACGGTGCAAAATAATAAGTAGTTTCACATTTAACCAATCCTTGGAATCGGCCCTGACAGCTTTTTTAAATTTATCTGTTGCGTACCCCCCCATCTAATAAAGACAAAGACACCTAAGCCTTCCCTAAGGAATTATGCTGTAATTGGCTGCTTATTTGATAAATCACTCCATTTTCTACGTTGTGGGACAGATTTTATTGATGTTTTAGTCATTTGACTAGGTTGGGTAATAATTTTCCAGCAGAAACGTGAAATTTTGGGGGCCTTGAGGTAGATAATGACTAATATATTGTCTTATTACAGGAATGTCGGATTGCGCATCCCATTGTAAAATGTACTTACTGCAGATCAGAATTTGAACAAGAGAGGTTTGTATATTGAACAGTTTTTTATTGTTAAAGACAAAGTATTGTCTGTAAGGAATACTAGAGGGTTGTAATCCCGTATTTATGTTACAGTTTTTTTTAAATAAAATGATTTAGTTTCTCAAGCTTTAAGTTGTAAGCCCTTTCTGCATGGTAGGAGAGAGAATGCTGACCAAAAATTAATGGGTATTTTACAGCTAGACTTTATACCTGAGGAGATAAAACATAAATTATTGCATGGAAAATGTACAGCCTTGCTAACGAAAAGTGCAAATATAAACTGTTACTGTTAAGCTATTAAAAAATGGCAGAATGTTAGTGCTGACATGGACCTGAGGAAAGGTCTATAGTGTTACCAGCTACCTTCCAAGGGTGAAATCCAGTAACTTGTTACCAGTGGAAGAACAGCGCATATTTCTTAATGGAGTGATTACTGTTAGAGCCTCAGTGCATGCCCAAGAGCTTAAGAGAAGAACAAATAATTTCTTCACAAGTAGGTGTGAGCATCATACTAGTGGAGAGCACCCAGTGGAAGGTTAGATAGGCACTGGTGCTGTGCATAAATAGTGGCAAGTGTGAGGATTTTGGAACTAGATAGAAAACAATAGGATTTTTTGATTAGTTTCCCTTTAAAACACACAATAAAAATGTATGAAAATATTTATCTTAAGTTAATTAAGGGGAGCAAATTTGGACCCTAAAAAGATCCTTACGTTTGCATTTCTAAAAAATTCTTACTCTGTGTTAGAGTAAGTTTTAAGTACTACTAAAGCACAAGGTACACTTCTACTAATAGTACACTTTGACTACTTGCTTTAGTTCAGCATTGTGCTGCATAAGTTTCATCATGTATATACAATTTCCTTTTCAGCAAAACTAACACGATTTGTAAGAAGTGTGCTCAAAATGTGAAGCAATTTGGCACCGTAAGTATATCTTATATTTTCATCTCATTTTATTGCTGCTGGTCAATTAATGTTTTCACAAAGATGGACCTTTTAAAAAAATATGTATTGCTATGTTCTTAATATTTCAAGTACCAAAATATTTCAGGAAAGAAACTCTCTATAGAGAGTCTGATGGGAAGATAACATTTTAAAACAGCCATATTATGTGCATGTTTATATATATTGAATTTCAGTGGGGAAGTTATGATTTTATTCTTTAAAGAGTCAAATATAGCAAACAAACTCCTGGTTGTAGAGAACCTACTTATAAAGTTTTGCATAACTGTACTTTACCTCTTCCTCAGAACCTCTTGACAATTTTGTAGAGTGGCACAGTTCAGGCATTTAGTCACAAAAGTCAAGAAGTTATCCTAGTATAAGTTCTTTTCTTATATGTATATTACAGTTATTATTGGTATATTACAGTCATGATTAGTCAGATTTCTGGCCTTAAGGGTTTTTAAAATCTTCAGTTGTCTTTTGAATATAAAAGAAAATCAAGGTGTGTTTGTTATAGTTATGTTGAATATGCTTGTGCCAGTTTTTTTAAGTTGAAAACTCACCTATTTCTTGCATCAGCTGTACCTATATATGATGAAAAGTTGTTAAATATATTTTGAATAAATAATATAGTAATTAAGCTAACAGGATATTAAGTTAGTAGAAGTTCACTCCCCCAAATACTGGATACATGAAACTTTTCTGTCAGTGTGTACCTTTGTTTTTATTGATTGAAACGTCTTTACATGTAGCTTTTGTATTATATAACATACTATGCAGGTCATAAGTACATTTCTCACGATCTTATTTAACTATTTAACGAACAGTTTAATGAGTCTAGAAATAAATGTTAGCAAATGAATAGAAACATGATAAATGTCTTTGACTATGATAGGGCAGCATACATCACAGAAAACTTTTTTGCCTATTAGTTTCCTTAATTAATTTGTAAAATATGTCCTGCTCACTGGATATATTTTATGCAGCAAAATTATAGTGTTTTAAAATGTCTCAGTTAAAGAAAATATATATCTGTTTTTCAGCCTAAGCCTTGTCAATACTGTAACATAATTGCAGCATTTATTGGTACCAAGTGTCAGCGTTGCACAAATTCAGAAAAAAAATATGGACCACCTCAGACTTGTGAACAGTGCAAACAGCAATGTGCTTTTGATCGGAAGGAGGAAGGAAGAAGAAAGGTATGTTTTCTTTATTTTATGACGTCTTCTGGAAATTAAATAAAACACACACAAGTTGGAAGTTATTATAATTAATATATTACTGAAGCTTGATGTATTCTTTGGGTTCCTGAAAGCAGGTGGTTAGATGAAAGTGCAGGAACAGTGCATTTTCTCCTTGCTGGCATGATATGTAGATTCATGTTGATCAGTTGAGATTACTATACTTTAAAAAACATTCTGTGATAGCTATTCTGTAGTATTTGGTTATGCAGTATTTGGTGTGGGAGAATTACTAACTGCTTTTAAATCTTTTCAGCTACTTAACCTTTTTGCTGGTTACTTGAAGTTGCTGGTGTGAAAATATACCTGATGGCACTTTAACACATATGATTCAAAGTTAGTCATGTGCCTTTTCATTTGGGTTCATATTTTATACCATTGTTTGTTTTTCTCTACCTACAGTGACTTAAAAGGTATCTATATGTGTGTGACCTTTCTCTGCTGAGCATTCACACAGGCCTCCTGATGACTATCAGTTTCAGTTGATTTGGAGGATGACTGTCTTTTTGAGGGGCTCTGCCATGTTCCACCACAGCGATATATGTACCCTAGTTGTAAGACATGTTCCTCCAGCACTTGTCGTTTGAACAAATAGGATAGGAACTTAATTTTAGGCTTAATTTTGGAAAGAAGTCTCTTTTCCTCCCCGTTGACATGCAGACACTGGCCTCCCATTGTCTGTGAGAGTTGTGTTCTATAAAGTTGCTGCAAACACTGAGTTAGTGAATAGAACTGTTGCTCCTACGGACAATACAGGATAGGTCCCTGCCTCTGGTCACAACATGGTAATCAGTGGATCGGTACCTCATCTTCTTTTGTTTTGTTTTGTGTATGTTTCTGTTTAAAGACACCTTAATATATATTGTTGATTGATTAAATTGAACTCATAGCAAACAGCACTCTAACTATGCCTGAATGAATCTTATCTAACACAGGTATTTTCCACATAAAGTACATCATAGCCGCCTTATGCTTAGGAACGCTACATCACTTTAGCACTACCTTTGGGGGACCATTTTAACAGTGAAATCACCAATAAAAAGCACAAATGTGAAAAACGTGATAGTAGGTAGACTGTGAAAAGGATACTTGTTTACAATATGAGAGCTGAAGAAAGGCAGCAAAGCATCACCTTGTTAACCTCATCTGGGAACATTTGTGGTCTAGCTACACAAATTTTTTTGCTGTTCTGCGCATGTGGGTGAATGATCACAAAAGTGCTACAAATTGATTTAGGCATAACAGATAAATTTTAGCTAATAGGTTGTGAATTTGCCAATACAAAATCTGCAAATGAGAGTCGATTCTATATGTCATTCCATCTCATTTTTTCTATAAATGAACAGTTTTGCTGTCATGGGAAATACTTTGTCATTTTAGTAGTTATACAGTAATTTAAGAATTTATGATAGTGCTTAGATAAGGTTACACAGTAATTTAAGAATTTATGATAGTGCTTAGATAAGGTTTCTTTGAAGTATATCATCAAGTTATGCTTGTTTTCTAGTAATAAGAAAATAAGTTTTCCTCTCCAAATTTAAAAATGCCTCAAAACTAATGGAAGTCCATATATCATCCTTTATAATTTTATGATCCTCTAAATAAGCATTTCCCCAAATTTCAGAAAAGGCTATTTTACTTCCATTTTGCAACAGTCAGTGTGTGTGTGTGTGTGTGTGTGTGTGTGTGTGTGAGAGAGAGAGAGAGAGAGAGACAGAGAGAGAGCGCGCGCGCACATGCACACCAGCAGTTGAGCAGTTTATCTTAGCTGGTTTCACTTATAGCCAGTTACATGTACATTTAATCTAATATAAGTATTTTCTTTTAAAAGGTTGATGGGAAGTTATTATGCTGGCTCTGTACTTTATCGTACAAGAGAGTTTTACAGAAGACAAAAGAACAAAGGAAGAGCCTGGGATCGTCACATTCAAATTCATCTTCTTCATCTCTTACTGAGAAAGACCAGCATCATTCAAAACATCATCACCACCATCATCACCATCACCATCGTCACAGCAGTAGCCATCACAAGTAAGTACTTTGAAATCGTGTTTTCCAAAGTCCTCACTGGCATTTTAATGCCAGATTTTGGTGTTTAACTCTTTGTAAACTCTAGCTATGTGCTTGTCTAGTTTCCATTGTACATGGTAAGCTTCTTGCGTGTTACCATGACAGCTTCTAGGGCTGTTCCCCACTTTATTCAGTGTACAGAATTACACATAATGAGTATATTTAGTTGTTTACCATAAATATAAAGATAGGATTTTTAGAGAATTACAATATAAAGTTATGATCATATAATGAAGTCAAAATACAAGTAACGTCAGTTAATTGATGCTTCATTGATTCAATATTCTTTTTTTGTTCAAAGAATTGTTAGGATTTTACTTGTAAAAATTTTATGTACCTCAGTTACTATTAACTTGTTTTAGTTAAAACAAATTTAAACCAGTGACTAGGAAATGTATTTTGTAGTTTTGGAGAACAGATTGTAACACTGTCATTTGTGACCATGATGGAAGCATTCTAAACCTTGAAGGTTCACAAAGTGTGAGAAGTAATCTTTTTGACTAATGATACTTTGCTTTTTTAAAAATCAGACAGGAACTCTATTCAAATATTAACAACTACTTGATTTTTAAATTGCCTTAGGGAGAGAAGTTACATAGTAGTAGTATCCTAACCCTTTGTGTGTGTAAACATTTTTTTAAAGTGTAATATTAGTCTTCATGGACAAATCAAGAATATTACAATGCAAATTCCACCCAAAAATTAAAACGGAGAAGAAGGGGACATGATACACACTGATTTTCAGGAGAATTTTTTTTTTTTTTCACAAATTTCTCTGAGCCTTTTTAAAGTTCTAGACAGTTAAAACAGTTTCATTTATAGAAAACTGATGCCTGCCACAGTTAGGAACCCATGAAGATATTTGTGGAATGTAATGTAGTTCTGTCTAATTAACAACATTTGATTCTGAATTATAGGCCAGCACATATTAGATTATGGGGGTTTATTGAGGCACTGAGATTGTTTGCTTCTCTAGCAATTTTTCCATTTGTCTCACTGTGTTGTAGTGCTTTCTGGATGTAACAGTGGTAGACTGCATAATGACTTCTAATCTGGCTACTTTGAAGAAATCTTGTGGCCTCTATATCAGTGTATCCCAAAGAATAAAGGAATGTAAACCTTCCTTGTTTTTGCTTCTTGCTTTAGGAAAAAATATGAGGAAATAACTACGATGATGATAACGGTCAGACCTAAGACTCAGCTGAAATGTCCCTTTCCCTTGCCCTTTACAGATAAATTTGTTTTAGCATGATGTGAAAGGACACACTCAGATTATGTTTATAAAGATCAAATTTTGTGATAGTAACTTAATCTTTTGAAATTAAGGTTTCAGAAGTAAAGGGAAAGAGAATGGATTGACTTTTTGTTTTCCTTTTGATTATTTAAGATATGCAAATACTATTTTGTATTTGATGAGTAGGCAGCCAGTTTGTGGAGCCCTATCTTAAGTTCATTGGATAAGGATGATTATGAAGAGCTTACGTATTGTGATATATAGTGATGGGGGAAGGAAGAAACTCAGGTTAATATGGATGCAAGAAATAGCCCACCTCAGAAAGCTGAGATTCTGTTTCTGTTAAGTCATTATTAATGTGATTTTTCTCATTTTGAGGTCTGGATAGTTCTATTAATTTATGTGTGATCATGTACCTTGCTAGTGCTTTTAATGAAATTTGTGAAAGAAACAATGGCAACTGAATTCCTTAGTAGGGTTGCCGTTCATTGCCACAAGTAGAGAATAACTCAGGTTGAGAGAATTATAGCTGCTGTTTCCCCAGCTTGTTATTTATAGCTAATTCTTAAGAACATGGTTAAAAAGCTTCTACAGCTTAAAGAATAGTACATTTTATATACACCCACAAACATATGTACATATTTCTATTTTGTGTATGCTAGCACTGTACTAAGTGTCTTTACATAGGTAACTCATTTAATCCTCATTTTCCCTATAAGGTATGTTTTTTACCCATTTGACAGATGAGGTAACTGAGGCTCAGGGATTTTAAGAACTTGCAAAAGGTCACACAGCCCAGGTCTTTTTAACATCTCTTATATTGTATATACAGTGGACCCTTGAACAACAACAGGTTTGAACTGCATAGATCCACTTATATACTGCGTTTTTTTTTTTTTTTTTTTTTACTAAATATTTACTACAGTTCTACATGATCTGTGGTTGATTGAGTCTGTGGATGCAGAACCTCCTATATGGAGGGCTGACTGTAAAGTTAAGTGCAGATTTTCAACTGCACAGAGGATCAGCACCCCCAAACCCCCATGTTGTTCAAGGGTCAGCAGTTTACATGGTGTGCAGTACATAGGAGATGCTCTGCACGTGTTTAATGAATAAGCTAGAGGTTAATGAAGGATTGGCCAATGTGAAAGTACAGGAAAAAAGTATGGACAATTCATAGTGAGTTATAAAGTGGTTACTAGTGTTGCAGCGTAGTGGAAAAGAAGTAGTACTGTAGTAGTAATTATAAGTAAAAGTAAAATCAGTAGTTACTATGAGATTTCCCAGTATTTTCAGCATGACTGCTCCAGAGTACAGCCTAATGAAAGATGAAACTTTGGAAAAGATTCTTAGGAAAACTAGGAAAGAAAGAAAAATTCAGATATTTCCTGGTTCAACTTGACACACTATTGTGGGCAACTTGAGTTACTCCAAAGGAATCTCTACGTAGGATTATTAGGAAGGCCTTAACTTTGAGATAAAACATATGTCTAAAATAGTAAAGGTAGCCTAAGAATGATGATTTTCAGACTTTGTCATTATAGAACCCTGTTGTGATGGCTTTCATGCTCATATACCCTAACCCTTAATATGATATTAAATTGAATTATTGAAAGTCCTGATTAAAAAGAAAATCCAGTTCCTATCATCTTACCTTTCTTAAACAACTTAAGATGGCTAGTAGTCATTTGATTAGAATTTATCTTATTAGAATGTGATTTAATCAATATATATTAGCTTAGTCTGAAAACGTAGTTGAATATGCCTTTCTCAGAACAAAAGAATATAAACATATATCATTTGATTCCATTGGGAAGAATGCTGTTAAAATGTTGATGGGTTAAATAAATGTTATTAGATATCATCTGTGTATTTTTCAGAATCAGCAATCTGAGTCCAGAACAAGAGCAGGGACTGTGGAAACAGAGGTAAATATGTTAACGTATTTTCTGAAGTTATTTTGACATGTATTTTTTAAGATGTGATATTCCTTTAACTTTATTACTTAGGCTTAAAAAAAACTGATGTTCAGTGAAACTTTAGGGGAAGAAGAATAACTTTTCATTTGATGCCTCTGTCCTTTTTACTCTAATTATTTTTATTAATGTTTGGTTTCAGCCATAAATCCTCTGCAGCAATTCAGAATGAAACTCCAAAGAAAAAGCCCAAATTGGAATCTAAGCCATCTAATGGAGATAGGTAAAAATGAATTCCTTTAGTGCTATGAAAATTCAACTTAGTTGAACAGTTATGGCTGATTGCCAGTTATTACTAGGTAAAAGAATAGAACATGTATCTTCTACATTGACTTCTTTGAGTCACCTAGAAGAGTAAACATAATCAGTTAAAATTTTTAACTTAATTTTAGCAATAAGAAAGTGGCACTGAACGATGTTCTATTTGGGGCATAAATTTGGGTTTTGAAAAAAAATCTGAATAGAGAACATTATCTTAATTATTCTTCAGTGAAACACAAAACTAATTGTGATATTTGAAATTGACCTGCTTGGAAAATGTTTTTAGATTTAAAGTATTTTGAGAGTGACTTTGTTTTAGTTCATTAGCCAAAAGTTTGCTGATGTTACTGTACAAATTGGCTGCCTATTGCTTTACACTAGAAGTATTGACCCCCTAAAAGCTAATACTGAATTATATTTCTGCAGGTGTATGTAATGTGTGCCATTAGTAAGGTAATTTGCCAGTTGCATCCATTTCTGTCAGGTACATATTTTTTTGCATTAGCCTTAAGGATGTTTGTGGAATTGTCTAATTTATGCAATTTGAACACCTGCTAATTTTTCTTCTACTTCATTTAACTGTGTTTTACTTTTTTCTTTTTAGTAGCTCTATAAATCAGTCAGCAGATAGTGGGGGAACAGACAATTTTGTCCTTATAAGTCAACTGAAAGAAGAAGTGATGTCACTTAAACGTCTCTTACAACAGAGAGACCAGACCATTTTAGAAAAAGATAAAAAGGTAAGTACATGATTCACTGAAGCCTGGTAAGATTTACGTCTTGACTCTCGCTTGATAATTGCAAATTTTGTTAGACTTTCTTTAATAACTTGGTCATGTTTGTTGTACATGATTCTTATAAGACACAGAAGCCCAAACTGGAACGTAGGCCATCTAATTATGATATGTAAAAGTGGTACTTCAGAATTTTAGTTCTAAGAATCGAGAGCTGATTAGAATTCTAATAATTTCTGAACATTAGTTTTCAGTAAGCCTGTAATCTAAAATTAGATCTAATGTCTTAATTTGAAAATGAGATGTAAATGGAATATTATGTCAGTTGTTTTGGTATAAAAATGTAATTGAATATAGTCTAATATACCAATTAATTTTTTATTTCAATCAAGATCAAATAAGTGGAGAAAATTAATGCTGTGGGAATTTCCTATGTGGTAATGATTAACAGTAGGTATCTAAGATAGGAAGTAAGTGTACTTATTGGGACTTTATCAGTTAGATAAAGAGGAATATCGAATATGTTGTCTGTTTAGTGAAAAGTTCTAATACTTTCTGTGTGCACTGGAGCAGAATTTTACCTGTTTGGGCCTCAGTTTTCTCATTTGAGAAATGAGAGTATTAACACCATTTCATGGGAAGATGGTTGTGATTAAATGAGAATGTAAAGTGTTTACTTATAGCTTCTGGCATGTATAAGTGCTCATAGCTGCTATTACTGGGGTTTGGTCTTCTTTGAGGGTAGAACCTACTTCTGTACTTGTTTTATGATCCTAGACTGTCTGGTTTGACCTATTTCAAACATATCATTGCAATAGGAAAACATTAAAAATGTTCTTTTAAAATTATGAACAAGATGTGATTATGAATATGTAGTATGTAGCTATCTCTGAGATTCCATAGTAGTACTTGAGTCTGAGTTGGCTTTTACTTCTGGAATTCATGTAAATATGTAACTTTTATGTTACATTTTCCCACACCTTGATGGTTAATGGATTTAAGTTTATTTTAATACATTTGTACCTTACTTTAAGCAAATTCGATATATGAGATTTAGGATTAACATAAGACAAAAGTAGGATAGTTACAAGTATTTTATTTTTTATGGTTCTTTTTGCTTAACAACAGAATATTTTAAATTAGCTTTAATGGAAATTTGTTTTACACGCAAAATATTAGAAACATTTCTATTACACAAAGACAGGTCTATATGTACTAACCTAGATAAAAGTTGAATAAAATGGGAAGTTTACTATGAAATAGCAATGATTCCAAAACTACGTAGTAATGAATTGTGGAATTTTGGCTTTTTTAGATTTTTTTTTTTCAAGTATCACTATTCTATGTTAGTGCAGTTAGTGAAAAGTTTTCTGGTTTTGTTAGTGTTCCTTTTTTCTTAAACATTAATGGGGATGGAAATTAGCAGTACTATGAGGAAAATAATTGTAAGCCTAAAATAGCTACATACTTACAGCTTTTTAAAATAATGTAGGACTTCCCTGGTGGCACAGTGCTTAAGAGTCCGCCTGCCAATACAGGGGACACGGGTTCGAGCCCTGGTCCGGGAAGATCCCACATGCTGCGGAGCAACTAAGCCAGTGCGCCACAGCTACTGAAGCCCGCGCGCCTAGAGCCCGTGAGCCACATCTACTGCAGCACATTGCATCCATGCGCCACAACTACTGAGCCCGTGCGCCTAGAGCCCGTGCTCCACCACAAGAGAAGCCACCACAATGAGAAGCCTGCGCACTGCAACAAAGAGTAGCCCCTGCTCGCCAGAACTAGAGAAAGCCCGTGCGCAGCAACAACGACCCAACACAGCCAAAAATAAATAAATAAATTTATTAAAAAAAAAATAAAATAAAATAAAATAATGTAAATGTAAGACAACCACGTTATTTTCTATAATTTATTTCACTTTATTCAGTGACTTCTAGAGCCAGCCATGTACTAGATCATGAGGATAAAAAGGTGAAATAAGACATGATTCTTATCTTCCAGAAATTCATAATCTGGAGGCAACTCACAGTGTAGTGATGAAAATATCATAGTTTATCTGATGTGAACTGACATTTCAGAACAGGAATTCCTTTGTAATGTAGAAAGCAGGATTCAGTTATTCTTTGAATTGGACAAAAAGTGAGAGCTTTTATTCAGAAAATCAGAATATAGGGCACTGTGACTTCCTTTCTCTCTTTTTGGTGTACTTCTTTGTTTACTGGCTACAGGGTAATTACAGGAAAGAACCTGCAAACCTTTAAAGCTTACGTAATGAAAACCAATTAAAAATAACCAGAAGCTTTCTTCTGCCTGGTTCTTATGTTGAAATTATATAATACCAACTTATTTTTTAGTATGAAGTCATGAGATTTTTTATCTTTATGTATGTCATTTATATTTATGAAAAAATTGTCATATAGCTGTCTTTCCTTCCTCAAATCACCATCTTTTTTCTTACGTTGTCTAATTTAGCCCAAGTTTTAAAGTAACCCCCTTTCCTTTCTTATTCCATGTTAGTTGTATTTCTGTGCTTTGTTCTCCATTTTTATCTCAAATCTTAAGTGGTATTGGATATGGAATTCTGCACATAAATTTTAAAATAAAAGCAATATAGCTTTTGGTTGATAAGACTTTTCCTTTATGTACTTGCCCAGTGTGAAACTTTTTTCTTTTTTCATTGAAAACCAGTTTTACTCTTTACTTTGTTTATATATAACATGAAGTATGTTTTAACTGAAGCATTTTCCAAGGTATTAACCATTAAGCTTTTCTGTTGGCATACCAGTTGCCAAACTGTGTCCAGTGAAACCACCTTTAAAAAGAAACAAAAAAGACAACTTCTCAAAAGTTATACTGATGTTTCAATTTTATCTTAACATTAAAATTGTATTAGTGTTAAAGTAGTAAATTAGATAGAATTCATCATCTCACAAAACAGAAATTCGAGATAAGTCACAAAACTCAGTAAACTGCTGTTAACATTCTCCACTTTTATAATGAATTGTGAGTTTATTGTGAAAAATATTTAACAATGATGTGTTTATGCATATGCATATGTGTATATATATATTCATATATATACATATATATACTTATATATTTTTTTTTCTTTAATCTTTCAGTTAACTGAACTTAAGGCAGACTTTCAGTACCAAGAGTCAAACTTGAGAACAAAGATGAACAGTATGGAAAAAGCTCACAAAGAAACTGTGGAACAACTCCAGGTAAATGAGATTATTTATGTAAACTGTTAGGCAAGGAGGGGTAAACTTGGTTAATAGTATTCTTTCTCTTAGACTGGTATTGGTATCCCTACTTTATGCATATCTAGAGCATTTTCAGCTTTGATTTTGACTTAAAATACCTTTTAATCCTGCTCCCATTAAAAGTTATTGCCTGAAATCACTTGATAAGGGGATTCAGTAGATTAATTCTGAAACCTTTTGCCTAAAGTTCAAATGGGGTTCTCAGAGGAGGATATCACCGAAGTATGTTCAGTTGATCCTCAGGTGAAAAGCAAAAAATTAAAAATCAGATTCATGAAACTAAGGTGAAAGTAAGGTCTTCAGTACATTGTGTAGTTATTCTTCCTGTTTCCTCCCAGATAACTGGAGGAGGGGTGGGGGTACAAAACCAATTTACAGGACCTCGAGTAGAGGAAGTTCATGCTGCATGCAGAGATGCAAGGCCAAAGAGTGCACTTTAACTTCTGTACTGTGATTTTTAAAGTGCCAAATAGGGTTCTGCTGTATCCACAGCAGGGAGCCTCTAAGGATGTAGGCCAACCTTGGAGTACTGCAGAGGATACTCAGTAGGGTGTCCATATACAAAACAACTGGATGGTGATGCCGAGAGTCACCACAGTGACAAGGAGGGTGGTTTCTGAGGTCTGGAATGCAGAGATGGAGAGCATCAAACAGAGATTTAGGTTATTCCCTTATTTAAAACTTTTTTCACCTAGGTTTCATAAATTTAGAAATCAGACTACACTAAGTTAATCATATGTTCTATCGATTTATACATTCTGACATTTGTAGAATTAAGTCTTAAAAGCATAGAAGATGGCAGCACACAGACTTTAGGCTCTTGATGGGAGAGTGTAGCTTGGGAAGGAAGGAATTAATATTGCCCTGTTTTGTTTTGTTTTTAACATTGTAATACCAAGGGATATTTGCTATTTCATATCTTTTGGTTTTGTGTTCTTCATACTATGAAAATAGCTTAAATTGAGTAAGATTGTAAAGTGGATTTAGGAACCTGTTGAAATTCAAGGTAGAGATTGCCTAGTCGTAATGCTGATCTTACTATTACAGAGAATTCTGAAGAGAAACTTTCGTAGAACCTGACACATAGTAGGAATTCAAATAATTTGTTGAATGAGTGACGATTTATGGAAATGCCCATCTGCCCTCTGTTCTGAGAGATTGCCCATTTTATATATTAGGCTTCTTGTACATTATTGTTTCTCATCCACCAGCAAGCAGTAGTTTTATGTTATTTTACTCATTCAGTTATTAGTGCTGAATGATTACTGGAAACAAAATCTTCTGCATGATGATCTCTGGTTTAATGTGATTTAGCCAAGACATGAATAAATCCAGAATGACATGACAGAAAACCTGTGAGCAGTACTTAAATATGATAAAACTTAGTACTTCTCACTGTTCAAAAGAGCAATTCGTTGTTTCATTTTGTAGTTGTAAGCACAAGGGAACCTTGCTTGGACATCTCAGCCTGATTGGTATCTTAAGCCTGCCTCTTCTTGGTTGGTAGCTGAAGTTTCATATAATTTAATAATAACTATTATATAGAAGTATACATTTTCCACATAATTTTACATAGGCTGTCTTGTTTGCTCCCTACAGTAACTTTAAGTTATGTGGTAATCCAGATGAGACTGTGGTCACAGAGTCAGAAGTGACATAGCAACCTGTATCTTCTGACTCAGATTTAACTATACTTTCTCCTGTTCTGCACTGACTCCCACCTCAGGTTACTCAGGTTTTCTACTTCATCCTTATTGTCAGACCACTTCCCTTTATCATTTGTATTATTACTGGTGACATTCTGTCACAGTTACGTATCCTCTTTTAACCCCACTCCCTTTAGCAACCATGTACTAGTAAGGTTCTCCACCTAAGTGAGTAAACATAGTGAACTGTTTTTCTTTTTGTGTTAAGAAACTGAATGCTGAAGCAGAAAATTTATCTTGTTCTAATAACTCTCAAAACATTTGAAACTACCAAACTTGAAAAATTAGCACTGAGCATCACAAGAAAAAAATTGTCCAAAATACCAAAAAAAACCCAACCAAACAAAAACCCCACAACAAATCCCAACCAACCAAACAAAAACCAAATTGTCTAAAATATCAAGAAAGCCAAATAAAAAATACACCTTCATTTAGGAGATAAGTTGATAAAAGGGGAAAGGGAATTAACATTTGAGTGCCTACCATATACCAGCCACTGTGTTAGGCTAAGTGTTTTGTAGATTTGATTAGTTCTTTCAACTCCTGTTGAGGTAGATGGTGAAGTTTCTGTTTTACATATGAGAAAATAGACTTCCAAGTTACATAGCAGATAAGTGGCAGAGCCAGGATTCAAAGCAGGATCTGTGTGATTCGTAATCCACATATTCTTTTCTTGAGGCCAGCATTTCTAAACATTTTTAACTTAACTTGGTTAAGAGTTCTTAAATAATTGATTGTTGCATGGTGCATAATAAAGAAGTAATATTAGGAAAAAAATTTTAATGCATATATATTAAATATTACTATAAAATATATTTTAAATGTACCGAAATAAGAATAAGACAGATTTGGACTTGTCCCCATTTAACAACTGACTTACTGTTTATTTTTCTTAAAGGCTTTTTTCTTACATAATTTATCAGCAAATAAATTTACTAGTGACGTGATTAGGAGACTGAATATATACATGCAGATTGAAAATTAGCTGCTAAAGAATTAAAAGGAAAAACTTCTTTCAATACCTAAGGTTTGAGTTCTTGTATTTCATACTTAGAATATGAAAATTATAAACTCTGATTTTTTTGTTTTTTTTTCTTGATGAATGAGAAAAGATAGTTTGAAAATAACTCTTTAATGATTTGCTATGTCAGTGTATACACTTTTGTATAACTTACAGATCTGACAGAGATCTCTTTGAGGCAAGTTTGCAGGCATTTTCCTTTTTTTTTATGCCCTTCATTAATTTGTATTTTAAAATTTGTTTCTTAAGATTCCTTTTTTTCACCAGTGAGTCTCTTACAGTTATATATTGAATAATATGTAGCAAACAATGAAAAGAAAACAACTTATAACTACCATGTTTACTAGGACTGGTCAGCTGAGTAATACACCAATTGATAATGGTTGCGTGCACTTGACTTCCCCTAACTGCCAGTTATTCTCACTGATTTGTCATCTGAGTTTATCAAACTATTTCATTTTAAAGGGAAAATAAATATCCTTTTAAATTCTTGATGATTTTCCAAATTTGAAATTGAATTTGAAACCCTTAATTACCACCTTTATTATTTAATAATCGTGGAATAGAGAAATGCTATTAATCATACAGTCGAACATTAAAAAATGATTTGACTTGCAAATGTAAGATAGCTAGGATATTTGCATTTTGGAGGTCATGGGTATTAATTAGGGAGAATTTGATTGGTAAAGGGTTGGGGAGTGGAAGTACAAAGCCTGGGAAAGGTTTATATTCTGTGAAACTGCTTTAAGATGGTATACTGAAAAGGCAGAGTGCCATACAAAGGCTAAAATTAGAGTAGAAGATAAAGCACTGAGGTTAAAAAAGTGTAGATAATAAAAAATCTTGAGACCTGTGAAGGAAAATGGTTTTCAAACATAAACCAGAGGATATCTTCTGAAATTTTGTCAGTGCTCAGATTCCAGACTGTTGTCAACATACTCCCCGTTTTGGCTCAGAAACTCCAAAATCATTTGTGCATTAACATATTTGTGTATATGGAGGGTCCTTTATTATCTACATTGCCACAGTTAAGAGATTACACAGGGAGATGGATGTAGTCAAAATTTGAAAATATTCACTGAAGGCCACCATTTATACCTTCCTCCTCACTAAACACTAGTGACTGTCATAGCACATTGGCTTGAGGACAGTGTGTTTGTCAGTGGTGGATGGAACATTTGAATGACTTGCAAATTCAGTTCAGATTGATGGCAAAATGAAATCTTGAATCTTTGAAAAGGCATTTCAGCCTTTCATGAAAATGAAAACAGTGATGATGTGATGATGTGTAACTGCTCAAATTATATCAAAGCCAATACCAAATAACTGTATGCCAATTAAAGGAATAACAGCAACAACAAAAAGACCAGAAAGGGTGGTTGTGATGGGTGCTTCAAAAAGTTTTCTTTTGAATATCATTAAGTTAAGAGAGTAGTCCCTTTGGTAAAGTGATAAAGTCTGAATATTTTTGCAAAACAGATCTCTTATGCTTGCTCTATAAATAGGTAAACATCAAAATGAAAGACTTTGTAGAGTTTGTCTGGAAATAGCCCTCGCAAATTATCACTTGTTATTTGATTTTATTAATTATACAACAGTACTTATATTCATAGTTTTTGTTTCATGTTTTTCAGATAAAACAAAAATATTTTTCCCCTGTTTAAAAATTTGACACTCTTTTAAAGGGATTCACTTTAAGTTGCCTTTTGTGTAACCAATTATATCTTTGGACAACAATTACTTTAATATTGCCATTACAAAGAGGGCTGCTAAACGAATCTAGGATTTTCCTTCTACATATCCAACATTAAAGAGATGAACCTAAATATATCAACTCTTTCATTTATTCTGTTAGTGTTTCAATAAAATATTTGAAGTAGTATTCTTCAGCATAACTTAATGTTTGAAACATTTTTAATCGTAAATGTTTTTGTCTTCTGCAGGCCAAAAACAGAGAACTACTCAAACAGGTTGCAGCATTGTCAAAGGGTAAAAAGTTTGACAAAAGTGGAAGCATATTAACGTCCCCTTGAGAAGTGGTTATTCATTAGTGTTTCTGCTGAAAATGTAAAATTTGAAAAAAATTCTGTGAAGCCCTTAAATTCTGTGTAGTGGAAAAATATTTTTGCACACCAAATAAATTGGCATGTTTCCTATTCACTTTTGTAACTGATATACAGCATTTTTTAAGTTGTATAACATTCAAAGAAAACTTCAACTGGTTTGAAGCAACTTTTTAATTATTTGATATCCAGGAACTTTTTTGCCAGCAATAGTATTAAACAGTTGTAAGGGAGTGCATGAGTAGTGCTCTTTATAAAATACAACATGCAATAATAGAGTAGGTATGGTTTTCAGAAGTCAGAGCAGCAGGGCTTTTTGTTTTGTTTTTTTGTTTTACACTATGCTAATTTCATATAAACAGTTTTCAATTTAGAAATACAAAAACTTTTAAACAAGAAAAATTGTGAACACTGGTTTTTTGGTAATTGTGTTTTTACTTTTCATGAACATGACTTTAGGAGAGAATCATGGTGCTTTTATTAAATGGACTTCAGAGTATATGTAAATATGTTTTTTAAAGTTACATCGTTACCATTAGTTAGTAAACTAGTATTTTCATTATTGGTATAGGAATTAATGTTTATTGTACAGTATCCAAGGTAAATGTGTTTGTTTTGTAAAAACTACTGTAGATTTTTACTTACAAGTGCCTTTTTGCCACCTAATGTTTTTATTTATAGGAATGCTGATCTTTTGTACATACAGTTTGTTTTAAAATCGTGTTTAATAAATGTTTGTATATAAATGCATATGTACAGAAGCTTATTTCAAAAGGAGATCAAAGTTGCTAGTAAAATGTTTGAGGTTGCATTAAGAACTGATAATGCATCTAGACTTTAGATGATTTTGTGGTTTGTTTCTGTGTGATATGGGAAGCTGTTGGTCATTGAATTCATTGAATTATGTCAAAATACTTCCCAAAAGATTTAATTTTAAATCACTTCTGATAGAATAATTTTATTTTTTATGTTATATGGCTTCATGTTCATATTTTGTGTTACATGTTTTATTTTTCTTTTATTAAAATTTTTTTAAATTAATAATTTTTCTGCAGTGGTCCATATATCTGCTTTCCCTATAATATGTGGTTATCTAAGTTAATATTTATGTACACCATACTTAATTTGTGAGTTTAAAGCAAATCTGGAAAAAAATTAAATATCTTTAAAATCAATCTGTGATTATCTTTAAATAAATTGGAATCTACTGCAAGATTCAGGCACTATTTATAAGAAAATTATATCAGAGTCTTTAAAATTGTCTATAAAAGGTTAAGGTAGCGGTGGGATAGGTTAGGAGAAGTTATTGACTAATTGTGTTCTAATCCAGTGGTTTTCAGCCTGTAATAGAATTGATCTCCTACTTAGTAAATGCCAGTTCAGAGTTTCAGTTCAATTTTAAAGCGTCAAGCATTGCTAGATATACTGTATAGAGTAGAAGGCTCCTTCTCTTAGGAATTTATGGGCAAAGTAAATTTGTTTCAAGTAAGCTGTTATTAAATTTATCAGTCTTGAAGCATTGATTATGAATGTCCTATCAAAGATCCTCTTTCCACAGAACACAGGATGATTGTAGTAATTGTTTTTAACATTCATGTTTCAGTAGATTATTCTATAGTGATTCATTATAAACAGATATCAAATAATTCTTTGTCCAATTTGAAAACATATAATCTAGGGTAATTTTCAAGTGATAGTAAAATATTGAATCAGTCACACTTGGAAGAATTAAACCAATTTATTTTTATGAAATCTTCATGCAATAATCTTCCTAAACTTAGTATTCTCAACAATGATAGGTAATGCCTCCTTAACACAGATTTTAATGTTTTCAGGATTTGCTAAATTCATAATACCATCATTACTTTTCTTTAAAATTTATAATGTTTGTATTCTGGTTTCATAGCCATTTGTCAATCCACAGTGGTCATTATGGTTTTAAACTGTGTAATAGTTCTTATACCTTGTTGGAGCTGCTACAAAAGAAAGATGCCCCTTCCCCGTTTTTTAGGTAAGAGATTAAAAATTGAAATGAGTCTAAATACTTAAGCTTTGTAAATTCCAAGGCTAAAACCTTTTAGGGGCTTCACAGTATTTAGTCCTAATTAAATGCCCTCTCTTTATTCCATGACCTGGTTTTATAACCTGATTATTTTGCAGTTGTATAAACTAGTAATTGAGTCCCAGTTCTGAATCTGTAGTGTATTGACATAATGACCTGATATCCTCTCAATGTGGACATGTAAGGAGATACTATGGTGTGCCGTATTGTGCTTTCTAGCCTGTTTTCAGCTATCGATTAGCATTTACCAGTGAGGGTCATTTTGGCTCCAGTTATTTATGTATTAATAGCCTGTGAATATTGCAGTCCTTTTTAGATTGTATTGGTCTAAATATGCATTCTGCAGTGAACCTGTTAAGCTGTTCACATGTATAGACTATTGAAATACTGTACCTGTACACATCTGACTGTTGACATTTTGTACTTTTTTTCTAAATCCAATATTTCACAATAAAAACTTGTCAAAAGCTTTGTATTGGTATCCTATTGCTGCTGTAACAACTTACTGCAAATTTAGTGGCTTAAAATAGCACAGATCAATTCTCTTACAGTTCTGGAGGCCAGAAGTCCAAAATCAGTTTCACAGGGCTAAAGTCAGGGTGTTGGCAGGTCTGGTTCCTTTTGGAGGCTCTAGGGAAGTAAATGTTTTCTTGCCTTTTCTAGCTTCTGGAGCCGCATTCCTTGCATTCTGTGGCTCTTTGCCCCCTCCTCCATCTTCAAAGCCGGAAGTACAGCATCTTCAAGTGTCTCTGCGTCTGTCGTCATATGATCTCTCTTTGGTCATAGTGTCTCTCTCTGTTCCCCCTTATAAGGACATTGTCAGGCGCACCTGGATGATCAGGATAGTCTCCCTATCTCAGGTCCTTAATTACATCTGCATACGCCCTTTTGTCATGTAAGGTAACATAGTATTTATATATTTATATGTTCCAGGGATTAGGACTTGGACATCTCGCGAGACCATTATTGAGCCTACAGTAAGTTTCACCTACATTTTTCTAAAACGATAGATTTGAAGGAGTTGACTCAGGCCAAACAAATTTAATTTTCCTATCTGTTAAGACTACTCTCATGAAATGGTTATTTTCCTGGAAAGAAATTATATAAATTTTTATTGTGCTATTTCAGAGCAACAATCGGTGAATCAAGCTACGTGTAGTTGAGGTTTTTGCAAACGTTGGAACATGACTAGAACCATGCTAGATTGTTTGATAGAATAAGAGTTGAAGACATGACTTTAATTTCTAGCCTAGCTGGGGAGACAATATACATGAAAAAATACCTGGAACTTAATTAAAATGCAATAGAAGCTAAGAGCTTTTAGCAAGGGCATTCGCAGAATTGTGGGAAAGGTTAGTCTATATCATTGTTTTCTCAAACTTGAGCGTGCGTCAGTCAGGAGTCGGGGTGTGGGGCTTGTTAAGCATGTGTTGCTGGGCCTCAGCCTCAGTTTCTTGAGTCCATAGCTCTAGGATGGGGCCCCCAAATTTTCATTTAAAACTCCCAGGTAATGCTGATGCTTCTGGCCCAAGAAGTATACAAATTAAAAAAAAAAAAAAAAAAAAAAGAATGAGGTTTAAGAGACAATGAGTGGAAGACATTTGGGGAAGAATAAACTTAGAAAAGTTTTTGGAGATGTATTTTAAAAGCAGTTTGGGTAGTCTCCAGTAGATTTTTGAAAATGAAGTGATGTAAGACCAGATAATTTGACACTTTAAGAAGACCAACTGCTTTATTTCATAGCCAAAGAAATGGAGCAAGAAAGGGCAAATGACTTAAGTATTGACTTTTATTAATGTCCTGACATTTTCTAAAAATTTAAGGTAGCTTGGTTTAAGTGATTTGTACATAGCCAGTTTGCCACACAAATGAAGTTTTAAGGAGGAATGTGTATAGTCATATCAGACATAGCTAAGAAGTTGAGGATAGTGAGAAAAGTCAGTTGGATGCAACAAGCTTATGCCTTGACATATAAGGCACAGAATTTGTTTTTTTAATTGACGAGATGGTAGATGATTCAAGCCCGGTGTTTTTTCTCTCATGTTTAATATGATATGATTGCATTTGGAATATGTAGTGCTAGTCACCACTTTTGAAGAAACACATAGTCTGAAAAGTTATATGATTAGGGGGTTGGAAACTGTATCTTGACTAAAATGATTGACTTGTATCCAATATAGGGAAGAAAGAGACCAACAACCCTATAGCAAACTAGGCAAGAGAAATGAATAGACAGTTCATAGGAAAAATAAATGCACATGGTTCTTAACCATGTGAAAAGATGCTCAACTTCACCCAAAATAAGAAAAATGAAAATCAAACTTATATGGAGTTACAATTTCTCACCTGTAGGTTTGCAATATTCCAAATCTGACAACATACTTTGTTGACAAAGTTGTGGGGAAACACTTTCCTATATTCCTATTGGTCATTGCAAAACAGTCCCTATGGAGGTAAATTTTAGTAACCAGCAAAATTACATATGCAGTTGTGCTTTGACCTAGCAATCCAATTTCTAAATTCTATCCTGAATACACACTTAGAAAAAAAAAAGTAAAAAAAAAAAGTTTCAAGGGATTGGTTAAAAAACTATGATATGTCCATGTAATGGATACTATGTAGCTGTAAAACTAACTCAGCTACTTCTCTAGGATACATTGTTAATTGAGAAGCAAACTAGAGGAAAGTGTGTTGTAGCATGTTACTATTTAAGAAGGGTAGGGCTCTATACCCGCACACATACAAGTTTATGATTATATTTTTTAAAAATCGAAGGTTTAACCATAATTTTTAAAAAATGGTTACCAATAAGGGGGCGGGGGGAGGAATACGTTGGAAGGGACAATGTTGGAAGCTAGAATTCTTGGACTATACCATGTTTTGTTGATTTCACTTTGGAGTCACTTAAATAATTTTACAATGTTATAATCAAAAAAAAAAAAAAAAAGAAACACCAAATGTACCTAAATATATAACCAGTTGGTGCCACAACCACACAGATAACATTGCTAATTGCTATAAAATGCAATAATTTGTACCTCCCTAGTGGGATATGTCCTAAAGTATGTTGACAATCACATTGGTGACAGTGTCAGCATTCTGAGATTATTGTGTGGAATAAAACATTGTGAATAAGGCAAGTGAATAACTATGTGATTTTCTAATTCTTTCATTCCGTTCATTGTTTAGGACTAGGATTCTTGGCTAAATAGAAAGGAGATATAAGTTTAGGAAAATCTGTAGAGCCCTGTTTTTAATTAGAATTATCAGCATAAACTCAAGTTACTTTAAGAAGAAATAGATATATTCAGTAGGAAAAGTATAAAATGAGCTTGCATATCTTGTCAGGTCAGATAGCAAGGAAGCTATCACGGATGATTTAGTACACTCTCAAAAGACTCACGAGCCAGTTGGCAGATAGCACAATTTTAACATCAATATAGAAAATAATATCTGTAGTGGGTGGAAACACTGAATATGTTTAAATACATGAGTTCAAAATGATACTAAATAAAGAGACACCATACAAAAACCAAAGCACTAATTGATTACTATTGGAGGATACTAGCAAGCTGACTCAAAATTTTGAAAACTGGTAAATAAACAGAAAAGAATTCAATATTTCCTACAGTTCCCATACACACTGTACCTCTGGATAGGCAAGTAGTAAATGAGGGATACTTAAAAAAAAAAGAAGTTCCATTTAATGAGTGAAAAAGGAATGACGGAATTACAGTATCATCACTTTGCAACTTCCAATGAATTAATGGAGATAATAAGCATTGGCCACGCTATTGTTCAGCTGCTGAAAGTAAACAGAGACTCACTCTTAGCATCACGTGCTTTCTGAGGGAGGAGCACACTATGACCCATAGAGTAGTTTTGCCAAAAAGAATCATACCTAAGTCTGATCAAGTATCTACCAATTTACAGGAAAGAGAAACGCATATTATGTTGAATGACACTGAAGGGATGCAGTTGGCATAGTTGTTTCTTCAATAATTTGCAAGGAGAAAAAAGTGATAGAGGGGGGAGTTGGAGGGAAACATACAAGGTGAGAGGTACTTAGAAGATATCAACCAATCACAATATGTGGACCTGATTTGGATCTTGAATCAAAAAAACTTAAAAATTGAAAAAAAAATATTTTAGCATTTATGATACAACTGGAAATTTGAATATTGACTGGTTAATAATAGCAAGGAATTACTGTTAAACTTTTAGGTGTGATAATGGCTTTATTGCAGCTATGTTTAAGATACCTACTCAAATACTTACAGTGAAATGACATGATGTTTGGTATTTGACTCAGAATAATATAGGGAGGGATGTGGATGGAAATATAAACAAAACAGGATTGACTGTAGTTGTTAATTATCGGAATTGAGTTCCAGAATTGGTATATGGCAGTTTATTATACTCTTCAGTTCAACTTTAGTGTAAGTTAAGTTTTTTTTTCATAATAAAAAATACCACCACCAACCCCACTGAATTATCTCACCTTAAACAATATACCTTCTTTGAAAAAATTAAGAATAATACCAATAAAGAGTAGAAATAAGAGTAGAAAAAAACCCACCCACAATTCTACCACCTGGGGACATTCGTGTTTCTGTTTCATACATTTTCTTCTAACATTATCTGTGAGTAAGGGCTATAATCATGTTACAATGTAATTTTGATTCCTGTTTTCATCCTTCCCTCCTCCCCTCACCTCCATAACAAAAGCAACTCCTACATTATAAAAAACCATTTGTAGTAATTTCATAGCCTTACTTTCATAGCCATACACGTAAGGCAGTAGAGCCTAGTATTTAAGACCACTATTTTTGGAGTCAAATCTAGTTTCAAAGCCAGCTCTGCCATTTATTAACTGGAAGTTTTGGGGGTATATTTATTAATATCCCCAAATCTCAGTTTCCTCATCTGTGTCACAATTTATGGGGTTGTTATTGACAGTTAAATAAGATAAAGTATTAATATACAAAGCACTTTACATAATCTCTGACACATGGTAGACATACAATATGACTAGGCAATTGTTTACTTAATCAACTAAATATTTTTAAAGATAACATGAAGGCTAATTGCTTTTTCAGTTTTCAAGCATGTCTTTTGATGAGTCTGATGACAACAGACTATTAGGGTTGATTAATGTCTTCATAGTTTTTAACCATGGAACTAATTTTCTTTTATCAAATAAAATCTTATCAGGAGTACCAATATGTAAAACAAATAAAAGCTGAGACACTTTGGTAGAAGTCAAGGCAAGGATGGGGTCCCTTTCATTGTAGGATTAAGTACAGCAGATGTTGGTGGCTGAGTCCTTGATAATGCCACATAATCTAAATATCTTAGTTATTTTAATTATGTCTGAGTTATTGCTGATTTTGAATTAATTGGGAATCTCAATGACTGTTACCTTATTGTACAGGTGTTTTCATTTCAGAGGAGTGAATTTCCTATTAAACTATAAGCATCTATTATGTACTACGTGCCAGTCACTGTGCCAGTTGCTACAAAGACGCAAAGATAGATCTTCATTCTCAGGAGGTCACAATCTAGAAGAAAGAGCCAGGTAATTAAGTTATTTCAGAAAGTATGATAAATTACAAATATTCATGAATGATAACATTAAGAAGGGAGTTACTAAGATAAAACCATTTTTTTAAAGAAAAAAAAAAAAAAACTAGGAATTCCCTGGTGGTGCAGTGGTTAAGAATCTGCCTGCCAGTGCAGGAGACATGGGTTTGATCCCTGCTCCGGAAGATCCCACATGCTGCGGAGCAACGAAGTCCGTGCGCCACAACTACTGAGCCTGCGCTCTAGAGCCCGTGAGCCTCAACTACTGAAGCCCGTGCGCCTAGAGCCCGTGCTCCGCAACAAGAGAAGCCACTACAATGAGAAGCCCGCGCACCGCAACGAACGGTAGCCCCTACTCGCCACAACTAGAGAAAGACCACATGCAGCAACGAAGACCCAATGCAGCCAAAGAAAAATACAAAGACACGTGACTTCCACAACATTACACTCGCCTGTTTAACTTTTCTTGCTGCTTCTCGGTTTCTTTTGCTGTTTATTTCTTATACCCTTACATCGAATGATTAGAGTTGCTCAGGGCCCAGTCCTTTTATCTTTCTATATATCTACTTTTTAATAAATATATAATATATATACTTTTTTTTCATTTCTTAAGCTCATTAAATATTATCTATAATATTATCTGTAAGCTAATGACTCCCAAAATTATGGCAGCAGTCTGGACCTCTCTCCTAATTTCCACAGTCTATCATCTCCATTTGAGTGTCTAAAATGACTCTCAAACCCAGCATCCACAATTGTGTGCTCCTGATCTAGACCCTCAAGTCCAAACAACTCCAGAGCCAGCTCCTCATGCTGTTTTCCCATCTCGGTTAACAGCAACTCAATTCTAGTTGTTCAGGCCAAAATCTCTGGTGGCAGCATTGACTCTTTTTCTCTCTCACTCCATATCTGTCCTTCCAAAATTTCTGTCAGCTCTAACTTCAAAATATATCCAGGATTTGACCACTTTGCACCATCTCCACTCCTAACTGGTCTCTCTGTTGCCTGCTGGCTATTCTCAACAGAGAAGCAGAGAGTGATTTTATTAAATGATATCATATAATGTCGTCCCTCTACTCCAGTGGTTCTCAACTGGGAGTTACTTATAGCGCCTCCAGGGATATTTGGCAATGTGTGTGCATGTGTGGTATAGTGCTACAAACATCAGCCTGTTAGAGGTGAGGGATGCTGCTAACCATCTTACAATACACAGTACAGCCCTACACAGCAAAACACTGTCAAGCCCAAAATGTCAGTAGTGCCAAGACTGAGAGACCCTGCCCCACTCCAAACCCTAAAATGGCTTTACATCTCAACCCTCACTATGGCCTCAAAAGCCTGGACTTTAACATAAATCTTTCTACCACGGCTTCCCTGGTGGCGCAGTGGTTAAGAATCCGCCTGCCAACACAGGGGACACAGGTTCAAGCCCTGGTCTGGGAAGATCCCACGTGCCGCGGAGCAACTAAGCCCGTGCGCCACGACTACTGAGCCTGCGCTCTAGAGCCTGCGAGCCACAACTACTGAGCCCACGTGCCACAACTACTGAAGCCCCTGTGCCTAGAGCTCGTGCTCCGCAACAAGAGAAGCCACTGCGATGAGAAGCCCGTGCACCGCAATGAGGAGTAGCCCCCCGCTCACAACTAGAGAAAGCCCGCACGCATCAACGAAGACTCAACACAGCCAAAAATATATAAATAAATAAATGTATATTAAAACACACACACACACACACACACAAACACACACACACACAAATCTTTCTACCATATTACAGCTTTTACGGCCCACCAGTGAAGCAGCTATCCCCTTTTCATTTTCAATTCTATGATTTAAACGTTAAAGAGGAATGAAATATATTTGAAAGGTTTTACTGATTTTAAATTTCTACTCATGTCCACCAGGGGGTGGGCTTTACTGCTAAATAATACTACACAAGCTTCATTGGCTGTGCAGCTGTGGTGGTCACCCTGGTAGGAGCAAGCATTCTCACAGCTACTCCTTGTGACAAAGTTTTGTCATATATAAGATATATATTGTTACAAGTGGGATAACCCATTTGCAGAAGCAAATTGCAGAAGAACTGGTTTTGCACAATTCCAAAATACACCTTTTCAATTCACTCAACCGATTAGCTCACAAAATATGAGTTTTAAAATGTTTGTCTTGGGACAAATTGTTTTTGAATTCAGAAGTGCCATTTTAAAAGAGTTGCTTTAAAGATTTCTGTCTTGACGTTTTGCGCACGTCTTTCTCTTAAGCCAGTCCTGCTGATGCACTAGGGACATTTGTTTGGGCCTTCCTCCTCCTACCTGTGAGGGAGCTCCTGCACCCAAGACACTTAGGGGTGACATAATGGGTCAGGGAACCAGCAGTCCTAAGTCAGAGGCCCTCCATCCCCAGCTAAGTTATGTCTCCCAGAGAGGGTTGACATGGCCACTGCATTGTTGAGCTGGTCTATGTCAAAAGTAACGCCAGAGTCCTGGGTTGTGTGACACACAGCTTGTGTAGCCATCAACAGTGGCCTGAGACTGGGCGTACCCGCGGGGCTGGAATGATATGGTTTGAGTCAAGCTATGAATGTATTGAACGGCTCCTAAATGACATTTCTTTGTAGCATTTTGCTCATTTTTGCACATTTCATGTGACATGGATTTTTGTTTGAGAGGGTTAATAGGCCTATCTTATTCCTTAGTAATGGGACAGATCTGCCAGGGTGTCAGGAACTCATATGGACTGGGTCATTCAGCTTCTATTGAAAACCCCTCTTTTTAAGTCTTAATTGTCAATGCAGCTAGAAAAATCGTTTCTCCCTTGTCCATGTAACAACCAACCAAACTGCTAGCTACTTCTAACCAGGATAGGGCTTGTGAATTTTCTTAGTGGGATAAAATCACTAATTTTTTTTTTGAGGCTCTTGGCTAAATATATTACATGCATTACCATTCTGAATAATAAACCTGGCATGTGGCAAGTTATTTCCAAGTACAGTTTTAGAGATTCCCTGAAAATGAATGAGTGGACCTGGCAATAATGATGGGGTAGAACAGGCATGAGGAGGTAATCTGAGAAGCCTAGAGTGTAGCTGGAAGGAAAGTGGAGCATTAGGAAAAGTGGAGTTCAGGTAGAAATCAACAAACCCCATAGGCCAGCATAATTGCTGCATCTAACTTTTGTTTATGTTAAAATGACTTTATACAAGTCTGACTTAGTCTGGGATTATGGCATAACCATCCTATAGCTGGGTGCCTTTATAGTCAAACTAAAAGCCAAAACTAACAATTGGTTTAAAAAGAATGTATTTATATATTTTATATAAGATAAAAAATAGATATATTTGAATCTGCATTCTTATTACTTTACATCATTTTCAAATTGTCAAGTTCTTTTCTACTGTAAATTTTATTAATGCAAGCCGAAGGTTTAAAAATGGCTGCAGGAATTCAGATACTTCTTTTAGAAATCATTCCCAAGTACCTCTCAAAAGGAATGAAAGGCTTTTTATATAATGTTTTCATTGCCTCACCTTGTGATTTCCTTCAACATAGCAGAACTAAGCAAACAGAAGCTACGATGTAGGCTTCTGATGTCATTGGCTGCCTGCTCCTATGGTTACCAAGATGGGCCCTGGATTCCTGATCATCTATGTCAGTGAAGTGGCCTGGTTCCTAGACTATGAATATCTGTGTAGCTGTACAGAGTAGAAGAAGAAAAGGGAACTTGTCAATATTTAGTCTCTCCTTCAGGTAAAGAAATTTGAGGATGTTGTGATATAAATTATTTTTGAAATATAAAGCACTATGCATTCTCCATGTTCTCTAAATAACTGTTCTTAATCCACTCGTCTCAAGGTACTACTGAAGGAAGAAAACCTTTGGGGAACATTTGAATGGAAGTGCAAAACAAATATTTGAATTAGGAATCGGGCTGTGAATTCAGCTTGCACATACAGATCATTTGTGTTAGGATATGAGATTAAAAGTCATGATTGAGATGCCAAGATACAATAGGTAGTAGATACCAAAGTGAGATGAGCCATCTTCGGGAACTTGGGAAAAGGAGGTAACTGAAAACCCAGGACACAATTCTTTTTTTTTTTTTTAATTGAAGTATAGTTGATTTACAATGTTGTGTTAATTTCTGCTGTACAGCAAAGTGATCCAGTTATACATCTATATATATACATTCTTTTCTATTATGGTTTATCACAGGATATTGAATATAGTTCCCTGTGTTATACAGCAGGACCTTGTTGTTTATCCATTCTATATACAATAGTCTGCATCTGCTAATCCCAAACTCCCAATCCATCCCTCCCCCACTGCCTGCTCCCTTGGCAACCACAAGTCTGTTTTCTATGCAGGACACAATTCTTAAGCCCCTCCAACACTGAGGGTCTAAATGGTTGAGAGCAGTACCTAGGAGAAGATTCGTTTGGAGAGAGCAGATCTGCAAGCCCTTCTCTCCACCCAAGGAGGTAGGTTTGGGGTGTGAACCCCATGAGAAGAGAGGATCTTCAGTGAATTTACTTGAAGAGCTTGATATGTTCCCTGACACTGGGGCGATAAAATGGACTTCTCCCTGGAAAATCTAAAATCTGGGAAAGATGGCTGGCTTAGCTAGCTTCTCTGATGGTGCCAACTAAGGACATGTTCCTGCATCCAGACTGGTTTCCATTCTTAGAGATTACTGAGTCAAGGGTATGTGAGTAGTGCTTCCAGCTATGGGAAATGTGATCTAGTCAACTTGGAGTTGGTCCAAGTTTTGTCCAAGAGGACTGCTTTGGGTGAGTAGGAGACGAGTAAAGAGCGATCCCAGCAAAGGGTCTTCATTGAAGAGTCAGAAGACAAACCTGAGCTTTAAGGGGCCCAGTGAGTCACAGGAAAGTATCTTGTCTGCTGTGGAAAGTACAATACAAAGTTCCCCGTGGCCTGGAAGGAGATCTCAAAAGAACTCATGAAACACCAACTCTGCCCCAGCCACCGTCCCGTCGCAAGAGAAGAAATCAGTTGTAAACATTTGCCAAATTCAAAGAGCGAAGCCATCTTAGAAAAACATCATTAAAGTAAAAACTCCCACTCTGTTTACTGTTCTTGCATCTCCCTGCTTTGATGCTGGCTGGGTCAGAGATGTTGGCAGGCTGGCAGAAGAGGACAAATGCTAAATGGGGTAGAGAAGGCTCAGGACCTCTCTCCCCACTGAGATGGCTGGTCCACAACAGTCTTCAGCTGGAGAGGAGAAGTCGTCTCAACGTTATAATTTTAAAGTTTTAATTAATACGTAGGTGTGGTAGATGAATTAATTTAGCCCCATGAATCACACCTTCCAGTATTCACACCCTGGTGTAGCCCCCTCCTCCAATGATTCTGGGATGACCCTATGTCTCCCTTTAACCAACATAATGCAAAGGAAGTGATGTTGTACCAGTTCTGGGTCTCAGCCTTTAAGAAGGTCTGGCAACTTAATTTTGTGCTTTCGGGGTCATTCATCCAAGAAGGCCAGATCTGCTGCTAAAGAAACCACATGGAAAGGCCACATGGAGAGGAAAAGTCCGAGACTAGATAGAAAGGAAAAGGAGCTGTCCCACTCTCCCCTGATTCTCTTCAAGCAAATCCTAAGCATCATATAATCGCACCCATAAATATTTTAATATGTATCTCTACATGAAAAAGATTCTTTCTAAAAACGTAACATTTAATTCTATTATCTCATTTGATAATGAGATAATGATCAGTGTTCAAATTTTCCTCATAGATCAAAATACGATCTGTATAGGGTTAAAATTAAGATCTATATAAGGTCCATATGTTGCACTGATTATGTCTCTTAAATCTTTCTTCATCTCAAACTTCCCCTTTTATTTCCCCTCCCACACCCAACACCTCGGGGATGAGAATCTTTTTTTTTTTTTTAACTTTTTATATTGGAGTATAGTTATTTAACAATGTTGTGTTAGTTTCAGGTGTACAGCAAAATGACTCAGTTATACATATATATGTATCTATTCTTTTTCAAAATTTTTTTTATTGGAGTATAATTGCTTTACAATGTTGTGTTTCTACTGTACAATTAAGTGAATCAGCTATATGTATACCTATATCCCCTCCCTCTGGGACTTCCCTCCCACCCCGCCCCCCCCCAGTCCTACCCATCTAGGTCATCGCAGAGGGCTGATCTGAGCTTCCTGCTTCACAGCATGTTCCCACTAACTATCTATTTGACGTGTGGTAGTGTATATATGTCAATCCTAATCTCCCAATTCTTCCCACCCTCCCCTTCCCACCCTGTGTCTACATGTCCTTTCTCTACGTGTATGTCTCTATTCCTGCCCTGCAAATAGGTTCATCTATACCATTTTTCTAGATTCCACATATGTGCGTTAATATACGATATTTGTTTTTCTCTTTCTGGCTTACTGCACTCTGTATGACAGACTCTAGATCCATCCACATCTCTACAAATGACCCAATTTCTCTCCTTTTATGGCTGAGTAATATTCCATTGTATATATGTACCACATCTTCTTTATCCATTCATCTGTTGTTGGACATTTAGGTTGTTTCCATGTCCTGGCTATTGTAAATAGGGCTGCAGTGAACACAGGGGTACATGTGTCCTTTTGACTTATGGTTTTCTCTGGATATATGCCCAGTAGTGGGATTGCTGGGTCATATGGTAGTTATATTTTTAGTTTTTTAGGGAAACTCCATACTGTTTTCTGCAGTGGCTGTATCAATTTACATTCCCACCAACAGTGCAAGAGGGTTCCCTTTTCTCTACACCCTCTCCAGCATTTATTGTTTGTAGATTTTTTGATGATGTCCATTCTGACTGGTGTGAGATGACACCTCATTGTAGTTTTGATTTGCATTTCTCTAATAATTAGTGATGCTGAGCCTCTTTTCATGTGCCTCTTGGCCATCTGTATGTCTTCTTTGGTGAAATGCCTATTTAGGTCTTCCCCCTCATTTTTTTTTTAACATCTTTATTGGAGTGTAATTGCTTTACAATGGTGTGTTAGTTTCTGCTTTATAACAAAGTGAATCAGTTACACATACACATATGTCCCCATATCTCTTCCCTCTTGCATCTCCCTCCTTCCCACCCTCCGTATTCCCCCCATTTTTTAATTGAGTTGTCTGTTTTCTTGATATTGAGCTCCATGGGCTATTTGTATATTTTGAGGATTAATATTTTTACCATTGCTTCATTTGCAAATAGTTTTTTCCCATTCTGAGGGTTGTCTTTTTGTCTTGTTTATGGTTTCCTTTGCTGTGCAAAAGCTTTTAAGTTTAATTAG
>NC_041229.1:37810262-37845437 GCF_002837175.3 Physeter macrocephalus
ATTTCATTCTTTTACATGTAGTTGTTCAGTTTTCCCAGCACCACTTATTGAAGAGGCTGTCTTTTCTCCATTGTATGTTCTTGCCTTCTTTGTCATAAATTAGGTGACCATATATGTGTGGGTTTATCTCTGGGCTTTCTACCCTGTACCATTGATCTATATTTCTGTTTTTGTGCCAGTACCATACTGTCTTGATTACTGTAGCTTTGTAGTATAGTCTGAAGTCAGAGAGCCTGATTCCTCCAGCTCTGTTTTTCTTTCTCAAGGTTGCTGTGGCAAAGTGACTCACTTATACATATACATGTATCTATTCTTTTTCAAACTTTTTTTTTCCCAATTAGGTGGTTACATAATATTGAGCAGAGTTCCCTGTGCTATACAGTAGGTCCTTGTTGGTTATCCATTTTAAATATAGCAGTGTGTACATGTTGATCCCAAACTCCCTAACTATTCTTTCCCAGACCCTTCCTTCCAGGATGAGAATCTTAAAGCAGTGGACTATGAGAGGATTCGGTGAGCCAGCCACTGCTTAGGAGCCCCCAGTAACCCAACTGAGCTCCTGGGAGCTAACAAAGGACTTGCTCCCAGTGAACAGGGCCCAGCATTTAGATGGGGAAGATCAGCCAGAACAAATAGCAGCACAATGAACTAGGGCTGCAGATGAGGAGAGACAAATATTTGAACAGAAAAACAATAAAAATACACTTGAAGAACAGCCAGCATGTGGGGGGAAAGAGACTTTCTCCACCTAAAAAGATGATTTCCCAGGCAAACATTTGCTAAGATTGGATTAGTGGCCTAGAAGAATAATGACAAGAAATATACCCAAAATGCACAGTAGAAATGATGAGAAAAGATCACTTTTTGGTAAGATAGATTTAGGAGTTCTGACATGCTAAGTAGTAATAATTTTAAAGGACTTCTAGAAGAAAAAACTTACAAGAGACAGGAGTAGAACATTTATTAAGTTATAGTAGAAAACTTCCCAGAACTATGAAAGACTTGAGTCTGCATATTGGAAAGAATCAATGAGTTTCTAGTAGTATTGATTTTTTTTAAAAAATACATGTCTTGGTAAAATTTCTGAATTCTAAGGCTAAAGAGAAAATCTTCAGACTTCCAGACAGAAAAAAAAAAAACAGGTTTTCTGCAAAGGACAAGGAATCAGACTTCTCATCTGTTGTAACACTAGAAGCAACAGAGAACTAACAAACATCCCACAAACTACTTACAAAAATAAAGCCTGCAACCTAGGAATCCTACATTAACCAAGGATCATTCTCCTGTCAAGATGAAAGAAATTTAATTGTGGTTGTGCTAGTAATCAGAGACTCTGTCATCTGTGTTCTCCATATGAGGAAACTATTCTAGAAAAGACACCAAACAAAAGAACGAAAAAAAATTCAGTATGGAGATGTCAAGGAGAGGAAACAGTGGTGAGCAGTGAAGCTTGCAAGATATATTTACTTTAAATCTAAATAGATAATATTAGCCTGGGATGTTTTAATATTAGGAAGTGATAAATATGAACTCTCAAAAAGAGAAACCAATGATTTTAACTATCTCAGCAAAGTCTAACAATCGGAGATAGGAAAAAGGACTAAATAATTCCATTCCCAAAGTTTCATGGTGAGCAAGGCAGGGAGTAGAGAACAGCAAGAGAAGGGGGAATGAGCATATTTTAAAAGTTTAATCTTATTAGGATCAGGAGAAAATGAAATAATAGAACTCCTGGGGTAGGGGAGAAACTGATGGCAGATTTTCTTCAAACAAAGTAGGAAAACATGAGCGTGATTGTGAACACAGGAAAGGGGAGGCAGCCATTAATGAAATGAAAGGGAGGCAGAACTTGCAAAATATCAGGAGAAAAACTGGACTCAAAGCAGCTTGATCACACCAGTAAAAATAATGAAAAGGCAAAAAGGAAATATCATTAAAAACATAACTACAGGGAGAAGTGACAAGAAATGTGGAATTGTTCAAAAGAAGAGGAAGCCCCAAAGAATAGGACTGTGCTATAAGAGTGTAGCATGAAGAGAATCACATTTATTCATTTATTCATATACAAAAAATTAGGTGAGTATGTATTTTTTAAAATGAACTACTGCTCAAGAGATTTTTTATTTTTAGAAAAAATCCTTCTGCTTTATGTAAATAAAGATAATAGTGCAATCAAAATAATAATAATAAAGATAAACTTGGGCAATGATATACAAAGTAAAAGTGGAATAACGACTCATGTGTCCTGAACTGCAAGGAAAAATGTAATTCAGGAAAGTAATTTCTCCTGACCACTAAAGTTTAATTAAGTCAAAAAATTTAAAATAGATTTTGATCCTCCCCTGCACCCTCCTCCCCTGCCCCCTGGCTAATACATATATAACACTCTGGCATTCTTAGGCGTTGATTTACCTTTTCCTTAACTCAAAGACAAGACACCTCACCTGAGACTTAGCACAGTGTTGCTTACCCAGACCACAAGGTGTGGTGGTTAAGAACCAAGCAAGGCTTTAGAGTTAGATCCTGGTTCAAACTCAGACTCTGTCATTATCTGGCTGTGCAACACTGAGTGAGTTACTTAACCTCTCTGAGACTCAGTTTTGTCATTAGAATGAAGGTCAATCACATAGCTGTTGTCAAGTTTAAATAAAGCATCTAAGATGCTGATCCCATTAAGTGCTCAGTAAATGGGCTCTTATTGTTCCTTATAAATGCAAATGTAGGACTGAATAGGTTAAGACACTAGAACTTGCTCACTTGCTTTTCAATTATTTGTCTCTTCCGAATAAAGGGGAGTGATATCTCTGCCATGGCATAACTTTCAGAGCTGAGTTTCTATTCAATTAATTATTGAAACAAAGTCTGTTGTGATGTATAGAAAGAAATGTGAGGTGGGGAGTCAGGAGACCTTGAGAAAATAACCTTTTCTTTTTTTCATTTTAGTTTCCTCACTTCTAAAGTGTTGCAATGATACTGCTGTACCTGTCAATTCCCAGGGCCATGAGGATCAAATAAGATGATGATTATGAAAATTCCTATAAATTCCATAAACTTCCATAAATGTTGTTGTTATTAATGATCAAGTAGCAAATGCTCCCCTGGCAGCTGAACTGAGCTGAGCCCACTGGGGTACCTTACATTTGGCACTGCCTGAGTTCTGCTGTGCTCTACTTACAGAGCTGCCAAGGTTAATAAGTTAGCTGTCCTTTCACTGAACATCCCTCTAAACCACAAGTTCTCAGTAAGGTCCAAAGATTATCTGTTTTCTTTCTTTCTTTCTTTTTTAAATAAATTTATTTATTTTATTTATTTATTTTTGGCTGTGTTTGGTCTTTGCTGCTGCGTGCAGGGAGGAGGGGCAACTCTTCGTTGCAGTGCGCGGGGTTCTCATTGCAGTGGTTTCTCTTGTTGTGGAGCATGGGCTCTAGGCGCATGGGCTCCAGTAGTTGTGGCATGTGGGCTCAGTAGTTGTGGCTCGTGGGCTCTAGAGTGCAGGCTCAGTAGTTGTGGCACACGGGCTTAGTTGCTCCTAGGCATGTGGGATCTTCCCAGACCAGGGCTTGAACCCATGTCCCCTGCATTGGCAGGTGGATTCGTAACAATTGCGCCACCAGGGAAGCCCGATATCTGTTTTCTTTGGTTGCCAGAATTTGCTACTCTCTGACTCTTCTTCAGTCTTTCGATTTTCTCCCTCTTTTCTTTCTCCCTAGTATTTTCTGTTTTGTTATTTTTGATTGCTTTGTTTTGTTTTAATTTTGCTATGCTAGTGAGTTGCCTGATTTTCCTGGCCATCAAAGACCACAGAAAGTGCTTTTTGCACTTTTAATATCCCAACCAGCCAGCCAACAGATCCAACTCAATAAATGGGGCATCAAGAAAAGTTGATCATGAATATGACTGGAAAATCTCAGATTTAGGAAGATCCACTACGTACCAAATTATTTTGTTGAGGCCGCAAACCGCATAACACCTTGTAGTGAGGAAAGGATTTCCCCTGAAGGGAATGGATATTCCCATTGTCATGACCTGAGATAAGCGAGGACCATGGTCTGGGGGGGAGGGCTTTGACTCCTCTCTGGTGCTCTGTGTCAGTTTGTTACCAAAAGTAGGGTCCAGCCTCTAGTCCCTCAAAAGCCAGTACTTGAGAGGCAAGGTTGGTGGAGAGGAAAGTTTGCTTTATTTTGGAGGCCGGCAACCGAAGGCTGATTCCCCCCTGACAATCAGTGGGCAAGAGCTTCTAAAGGGGAGTCTCAGGGGTGTCTAGGGAGAAGGAGGGGGCTACATGCAGAAACAGCACAGTCAGCTCTGACAGTCATCTTGAAATTGGTCATGCAGTTGTTTGATCATCATCATCTTGATTTTTTTAAGTACAGTTAATCTTCAGTTCCAGGGTCAGTTTGTTCCCATTTCTTTGAGGCCAGTTCTTGGAATTGTGGCAGCTTATGTCATGGCTACAGTCTGGTCGTCATGTGGTTAACTTCTTCCACCTGGTGGGGTTTCAGTATCTGCAAAACAGCTCACAGAATATGGCTCAGAATATTATCTATAGCCCTCGAGAAGGAACTAAAGGTCCTTGGCTTTGTTTAATGGCTAAACTATTATTATTTGGTCTTGTTTGATTTCTTTCCTTTGCTTCTGCATTTTCTCACTTCTTTGATTAAACTTTTTCTTTGGCTAAAGTTTTTCTACAGAAAAAAGGCAGGTGGAGGACATGGAGTGGGGTCTGTCCTGGGAAGGCCCCATAGAGTCCTGATCTGTTTCAAGCTGAGCCTGGTCTCTGAGGAGTGGGAGGCCTGGAACAGAATGAACTGCACCAGCAACAAGAACAACAAGTAAGGTGAGACCAGTGCAAACAAATAACTGCTTTCCCACGGCAGAGGCAGGAAGAGCAGCAACAATAAGTGCAGAGGCTACAGCCTCAGGCAGCAGGGAGGGCCTTTGAATCTCCAGGGCTCCTGTTTGTTTTCCACTGGGCCCAAAGCAACATGAGATAACCCAACAGATACAAGAACGCATCTTCAGCAAGACTAGACTTCTTACTAATCTGATCCAGAGGCAGCTTAGTTTTTACATCTTGCCAATTGTGTGATGTTTGCACTTCCAGCTGGCCAAACTCTTCATTCTGGTTGCAGATTGTTCAGCAGCTTAGATGAGAGGTTTCCATGTTGTGCGTGCCACAGAAGTAGCAGGAGTTGCAAACATAGGAAAAATTCATTTAAGACATTTTGAATACTTCAAAAACTCATAAAAAGTAAAAAGCACACCCATGGGCTGATACTAAATTTTAACCCATGATACTAAATTTTAATCCTATAAATTAGGATTATGATTTAAAGTAATATAAACCAACTCTAACTAGCTCAAGCCAAAATGGAATATTTTATTTGAAGGACTCAGGACTTTGTCCTAGACCAAGGTTTGGAAGGCAGCCAGGTCTCACAAAGGAACCTAAGCCAGGTACCATAGGTCAACAGGGCTGTTTCTCATCTCTGTGTGTTTCTTCATTCTTTTCTCTCAAGACATGCTTCCTGTGCTCTTCAGGCCTTGTAGCCAAAAATATCGCCACTACACACCCTCTGCATCTGTGTATCTGTAGACACTGACTCAATTTGCAGTACCAATTCCAGTTGCTTAGGAGAAAGGATCCAGCTGGCTAACTTGACCCAGGTATCAACTGTAAAGCCAGTCAACCATGGCCAAGGGCACAGAATCATGCAGTATAAATACGGTTGCCAGGAGCCTCTTCCTGTGTGTGCTGGCCCTAGGACACCTCTGCAAAGTCTACTATATGGGCCACAAATTAGGTGTTGACTTGTGGTACCTAGTTTAACTAGCTTTTGTGCAAACTTTGGAATAAAATTTTTCTGAGAGCTTTTGTACTTGTACTTTAAAAAATGCATTCTATAGGAGATTTGTCATCCTACCCCAGAGTTTTTTTTTGAATTCAGCTTGCTATATGTGCCTCCTCACAAAGTTGTATAGAAAAGTACATTATAACGAGCTACTGTATGCTGTGCTCAATTAATTCTTAGGCAACACTTAAATGCTTCCACTGGATGCATGGCATTTTCATGGAGAAACAGCCGGTTTTTAAAGATATGTGAATGGGTAACTTGTGATCCAATTATATGACAGCTTTAGCATTTGTGAGTTTTTGGTGCTTTCTGTCTGACTTTTAATAAATTGAATAAGCTCAATTTTACAATGCAGTCTCTCAGTATTTTCTAGCTTAAGCAAATACAGATGAAATATCATCAATAAAAGTGAACCTTGGGCTTCCCTGGTGGCGCAGTGGTTGGGAGTCCGCCTGCCGATGCAGGGGACGTGGGTTCATGCCCCGGTCCGGGAGGATCCCGCATGCCACGGAGTGGCTGGGCCCGTGAGCCATGGCTGCTGGGCCTGCGCATCCGGAGCCTGTGCTCCGCGACGGGAGAGGCCACGGCGGTGAGAGGCCCGCGTACCGCAAAAAAAAAAAAAAAAAAAAAAAAAAATTATTAAAAAAAAAAGTAGTTGTGCTCCGCAATGGGGGAGGCCACGGCGGTGAAAGGCCCCCGTACCCCAAAAAAAAAAAAAAAAAAAAAAAAAATTATTAAAAAAAAAAGAAGTGAACCTTAAAATTTGAATTCTTCATGCAAAACAAAATGAATATAGCCATTTGGAAACAGCCTTAGTCTGGCAAAGCAGTTACAAGATTCTGGAGTTAACTGCCCAAGTCCCACATGTAGCTTTACCACTTATTAGCTGAGGAACGTTGGGCATAATATTAACTTTTCTGTGCTGCAGTTTCTTCATCTGGATATAGTACAGATTTAATAAGGTTGTTATCAGGATTCAATGGGACAATACCTAGTAAGGTGCTTAAAAATACATTGTTTGGCATGTAGTAAGTACTCAACAAAACTCAGCTATGATAATTATCAACTCCTGACTCTGGTGTGTATCACTACTAAAGTTGACCAGCCCTCTGCCTCAGCCACATTGGGACACGCTCAGAGCTGGAGTGCCATCTACTCTTGTTCCTCCTTGGGAATCACATCACCTAGATTCTGTCTTATGGAAATTTACCAATGCCTTTTGGTAAATTACATTGATATCCCCCTTCCCAATTCCAGCTCTTATAGGAATTTCTCTTCTTCTTTGCTTATTGTCACTCCAATTGGTTTTCAAGAACAAGGGGAGGGAAGTGTGTGCTTCATTTACAACCTTGAACAGAAATCTTTCTGAGTTTTTTAAAGACATTATTGGATATCTCATTATGTTCCCAATTATGTGCTGTTCAAAAAATTGTCCCACCAACTCACTCCAAACTGAATACTTACCGATGACAAAATGTGAAAGATGTGAGGTATTGTTAGTGCATCAACTTAAAAAAAGATATCTTTTTAAAAAAACTTTATTGGAGTATAGTTAATTTACAATGTTGTGTTAGTTTCAGGTGTATAGCAAAGTGAATCAGTTATACTATACATATATCCACTTTTTTTTTTCTTAGATTCTTTTCCCATATAGGTCATTACAGAGTATTGAGTAGAGTTCCCTGTGCTGTATAGCAGGTTCTTATTAGTTATCTATTTTATATATAGTAGTGTGTATATGTCAATCCTGATCCCCTACTTTATCCCTCCTTCCCTTATCCCCTGGTAACCATAAGTTTGTTTTCTACATCTGTGACTCTACTTCTGTTTTGTAAATAAGTTCATTTGTACCCTTTTTTTTTTTTTAAGATTCCACATATAAGCAATATCATATGATATTTGACTTTCTGTGTCTGACTTACTTCACTCAGTGTGACAATCTCTAAGTCCATCCATGTTGCTGCAAATGGCATTATTTTGGTTTTTTTATGGCTGAGTAATATTCCATTGTATATATGTACCACATCTTCTTTATCCATTCCTCTGTCGATGGACATTTAGGTTGTTTCCATGTCCTGGCTATTGTAAATAGTGATGCAATGAACATTAGGGTCCAGATATATGCCCAGGAGTGGGATTGCTGGGTCGTATGGTAGTTCTACTTTTAGTTTTTTAAGGAACCTCCATACTGTTCTCCATAGTGGCTATACCAATTTATATTCCCACCAACAGTGTAGGAGGGTTCCCTTTTCTCCACACCTTCTCCAGCATTTATTGTTTGTAGATAAAACATATCTTGCAGCTCCTCTTTCAAGCTTTTGGATCAGTTATATTGAGTATCAGAAGACTTCTGGGCAATCTGGTAAAAACATTATTGTTTGCAACTATTTTTCTCTATGAAATAGAAGTCTCTCAATATTCTGCAACCCAATAAAAAGAAAGAAGTACATTAGAGAATGAGTATGTTGTAAAATAGCAACTACTATATGATTTCTGATTTTTGTCTTAGCAAACCTTCATTATTCATTGGTGACTTTCTAAGTAAATATTGACAATTTTCAATTTATTAAACTTAGTATATTGACCACATAGGTTTATATCCTCTTCCTTATAAGACCTAAAGAAATTTAAAAGCTATAGACCCAGGAAGAAAATGGTACTTCAGGGGGGAATGATACATTTTTGAGAGACAGAAAGTGGACAGAGAAGTGATGACTGACATAGTAGCATCTGAAAAGGGGGAAACTTACAAGTGGAGAGCTTGTCCACAGAGACCATACGAGGCTCAGAACTTGGAGGTGTCAGGTACTGTGGAAGTTGGGAACAAGGCACAGGACTGAGAATAAGAAGATTGTTTGAGAGTCTGCAACACAGAGAAGAAAGCTTGAGCTTAGAACTCAGCAGTATTGGGCATCGTGTTTGGCTAGGGTGAGAGGCAGGCCAGAAAGCAGGGACTGATTGAGAGTCCACATCCAGAAAACATGGCCAGCCCTCCAGCCACTTTCCCTGATCTGCTTCTAGGAGATCAGAAGCCTGAGGATGAATAAAACAAGATACAGATACACAAGGACAGATAAAAGAGGGTGGGAAACCACAGCAGACGTGTTATGCCAACAAATACTGTAGAAGAGAGAAAGCTGGTGGAGTCCAACTTAGCCAAGTGAATACAGCGGAAATGTAAGTGCCTCCAAAGAAGATGCCAACAGTGAAGCTTGACTCTGCAAGACCCAGGAAAGACGGAAGGATTGGAGGCAGGGTGAGGATGGGCTTAATGTAGGAAGACTGATTGAAATTCAGACTATTTAAACCCTTCTCCCACAACCATAAAGCCAGGCATCTGGATATTTATTCTCCAGAAAAATGGAACCAAGACACTCTGGACTTAATGATGACAGATAGATACAGCCTGGGGTCAGAGTGAGTCACTTTACTAGAAATGGGGATTACATTAAATTCTGCAGAGTGAATGGTAAGATCTCTTAGTCTATTTCTTTAGCTGGTCTCCCAAATCATGGCAATTCAATGGATTGAACTGAGGCAAAAGTTTGGGGGGATTTAGTGCTCCAAGGAAACAGACATGCAGGAACTAGGGTGGTTATTAATGTTGTATGTAACAAATTACCACGAAATTTAGTGGCAAAAACATTAGCCATTTTATTATGCTGAATCCATTATTCTGTGGGTAAGGATTTCAGATGGGTCACTCTCTAATAAAAATTAAGTGGCACTCTCTAATAAAAATTAAGTGGCAATGGCATGTCTCTGCTTTATAATACCTCAAGTCTCAGTTGGGAAGATTCATACATCTAGAATGACTCAAATAATAATGGACTGAAATCAGCTAGAAACTTCTTCAACCACAGGTATGGTGTCTGGTGGGGTGGTGAAAAGACTGGGTTCAGTCGGGATTCTCAACTGGAAGGCCCACATGTGACGTCTCCATGTGGGTTGTGCTTCCTCACAGTATGGTGAACTGGTGCAGCAAAAAAGACAGGAGCTCCCTGACCATTTATGACCCAGCCTTGTAAGTCACATTGTATCACTTCTGTTATACTCTATTAATCAAAGCAGTTAAAACTCATCCCAATTCAACTGGGGCATAGACATCATTTCTCAATAGAAAGGGTGTCAAAGAATTTGTAGCCAGATTTTAAAACCACCACAGATAGTCATGAGTGCAGTAGTCAAATGTTCAGAAACTTATCAGGGAAATAAAGCAGAAGCACAAAGGAAAATCAAGCTCAACTATAGTTGATAAATGCTATGGCAAGAAAGATAATTTCCCGATCCACCTGCTGGTGGTTAACACTGCTGCTACAATCCTGGCCTGATCAGCTCCGGCTCAGGAGCTGCAGGGGAAGGGAACTGAGGACTCTAACTAGGAGGGTTTGGACAGGTCAGTATGGAGTAAACTTCTGGAGCCCTCTCAACCCAAAGGCTCAGGGTGGACTTTGGACTCTTACTCAGGGAAATTTGTACACTGATGGTACTGAGTATTTACTGTCATTTTGGGGGTGTAATAATGATATTGCTGCTATGTTAAAAATGGTAATGTCATTTTGTTTTTAATAGTTCAGTGAGAAAAGGGGGTATAGGTGAAACAAGATTGGCTATATATTGATAATTATGGAAACTAGTACATGGGTGGTTACTATACAATTTTGTCTCCTTTTGTGTTACTTTCCCTTGTATTTCGTACAATGTACCCAGTTCAAAACTGCCTCAATTCTGAAAGGTTCATATATATTGACCATAATCTACTACTGAAATGATACCCCCTCTGGGTTGCTCTTCCCAGGCATGGAGAATTACTCCTTTTTCTGTGCTCCTGCAGCTCTCTGAGCATATCTCCATAAAATGAGTTCACTATATTATAATGATCCAGTTACACATATTGCTCCTTTAGGAGACTCTGAGAATCTTGGGAAGAGCCACCATCTCCAGTCACCACTAGGGAATGGCTAGAACAAAGCATGACACATAGTAAGAGTGAAGTAAATGTTTCTGAATTAATAAATAAACAAAAATACAATTTAACAAATTACTTAAAAGAGCAAACACAAAACAACAACAAACACCTGGCCTGTAAATACTTGCTGGGTATAACTGTATCATCCATTGGAGATCAATTAAGTAGGAATCGTTTTGAATGCTTCCTTCGATTGCTCTTCTGCATACTGGAAGGAGAGAAATATATTTTGGTTAAACGTCATTGAAAGTTCTCTTGTTTTATTAGGTGCCCACCTGGAGACATTTAAATACCTGATCTAATTAAAATGTTCACTTCCAATGACTGGCCAAGAGGTCTTTGTTCTTCCTGGATTGATTAAATGTACTCTTTTGGGTTAAACAGCAAAGGCAGAACTGTTTCTCCACAAGGGGTCTGCTGATAATAACAGATACTACCTTGGTCAAAGGCAATAAACCCTGAGTTAGTCTCCCACCACCACTGAAGTGTGGCCCACGTGTATGGTCCCTGTATGGGGAGCTGGACTCTGAGCAGATGGATAATTAGGCAGAAAATTCTGTTGAGAGACATTTTGAAAAAAGTGGGGAGCACGGTGTACTACATGGGGAATCCAGAACCAAGAATGTAAATGGGGCTTCCCTGGTGGCGCAGTGGTTGAGAGTCTGCCTGCCGATGCAGGGGATACGGGTTCATGCCCCGGTCCGGGAAGATCCCACATGCCGTGGAGCGGCTGGGCCCATGAGCCATGGCCGCTGAGCTTGCGCGTCCGGAGTCTGTGCTCCACAATGGGAGAGGCCACAACAGTGAGAGGGCCGCGTACCGCAAAAAAAAAAAAGAATGTAAACGAAGAAAAGTGGTGAGGCAAAGGTTTGTTGCTAAGTGAAGTGGGTACATACCCTTTTTAAATGGAAATCCTGACAACATAACCATTTTAGGATTTCTTTGACCATTTGTTCTTTTCTCTTCCTCAAATCTTGTCGATGATGAAAAGGGATTACAGTGATCTTTGAAGGGGAAGGTTAAATCTTGTAGATTAACGTGAACTTTACTTAAATCAGAAAACCATTTTTGCCTAAAGTATAACAGCAATCAAAACACAGCATTTGACTTCCACTTCCAGATATGATGATGTAACAGATTGGGCTTGCTCTCCCACCAAAAACACTAGAAAATTAGACAAAAATACATTAAATAACTGTCTTCAGACTTTGGACAACTGGCAGTGCAGGACTGTGACCCTTAAGAGATGATAAAAAAGCAGTGTGGGGTCATTCTTTCAATGACCCCAGTTTGTAGAGTGAGAGCCTAAGCAGAATGCAGTGGTTCTATTGCATTGAGGACACAGAAACCAGTGGTTGAGAAGGCTGAGAAAGATGCAGTTTGTAGGTCAGGGAATTGGACAGTAGGGAACCATGCAGAAAAAGAGCACCAGAAACCTGCACAGAGGTCCAGTTGAGTCTGTTGATGAATTGTAAGCTATGCAAGCAGAGGATGAAAACTCCTCAAAGCCAACCAACGAACAATTAGGGAGGTGTAAAATAAGCAACTTCCAGAGATCTTACTTGACTGGAAGCTATTTGAGTTCCAACTAGCCAAAGTAGTGAGACCTCAGTGAATGATAAATGGGGACCCCAGAAGGTTCACACTTTAGTACTAGATCTAGACTAACCTCAGAGTAAAGGCTACTCTAGACATTCCTAAAAACTTGAAAATAATCCTCAAAAAGATCAAGCTGATCACAAATAATTCAATTGCTTGTCAAAACAAACTTAAACGCGCTTTAATGGAAAACAACAAAATCTAGGCATTCAAAGTATAATGATCACAATTCCCAGGACCCAATAAAAAGTACTAGCTGTGTAAAGAAGCCGGAAAATGTGACCCATAACCAGGAAAAAGTAAATCAGTAAACCTAGAAATGACAAAGAAGACGGAATTAACATATAACAGCTTTAAAATTGCTATGACAAATATGCTCAAGGATTTAAAGAGAAACATGAAGTTAGTGAGGAGAGAAATATATTTCAAAAAAAGCAAATGGAACTTCTAGGAATAAAAAAAATCAATATCTAACATAAACATGTTACAGGATGAACATAACAGAAGATTAGATTGTGTAGAAGAACAGATCAGTTAAGTTGAAGATGTAGGAATAGAAACTATCCAAATGGAAGCAGAGAAAGAAAAAAGGCTAAAATAAATGAATGGTGCCTCAGTGATCTTTGCAAGAATTTCAAGTACTCTATATACATATAATTGGAATCCAAGAAGAAAGGAAGGGGGTAGAAAAGTAGAAAAATTCCAAATTTTATATAAACCATAAAATTTTACACTCAAGAAATTCAACAAACCCCAACCAAAATGAACAAACAATCACATAAACAAACAAACAAACCCCATCAAGGCATATCTTAATCAAATTGCTGAATATCACTGATAAAGAGAAGATCTTAAAACAGCCAGAGGGGGACTTCCCTGGTGGCCCAGTGGTTAAGAATCCACCTTCCAATGCAGGGGACATGGGTTCAATCCCTGGTTGAGGAGCTAAGATCCCATATGCTGCGGGGCAACTAAGCCTATGTGCTGCAACTACTGAGCCTGCGAGCTCTAGAGCCTGCGTGCCACAACGAAAAATCCCGCATGCCGCAACAAAGATCCCACATGCTGCAACTGACCTGATGCAGCCAAATAAATAAATATAAAAAAAAAACCCCAGAGGATATAAGAATATCGTATTATATAAAAGGGAACAAAGATAACAATGATGTCAGACTTCCTGTCAGAAACAGTACAAGCCAATACATAATGGAAAAACAGATTTAAAGTATTGAAAAAAGTAAAAAAACAAACAAAAAACACCCTGTTAACCTAAAATTCTATATTAAGCAAAAATATGCTTCAGAAATAAATGAGAAAAAGATTTATTCAGACAAACATAAACAGCACATGGCAAGATTATGGATTTAAACTCAACTATATCAATAATTCATGAAATGTAAATGGACTAAAGGCCCTAAATAAAAGACCAAGATTGTCAAATTGGATTTAAAAAAGCAATACTCAACTCTATGATACCTGCAAGAAACCTGTTTTTAAATATCAAAACCTAGGTTAAAAGTAAAAGAAGGAAAAAAATACCAAGGAGGGGGCTTCCCTGGTGGCGCAGTGTTTGAGAGTCCACCTGCCGATGCAGGGGGAGAAACTAATCAAAAGAAAGAATGGCTGTATTAATAGTAGATAAAGTAGACTCAGAGCAAGGAATATTATCAGGATAAAGAAGGGCATTATGATCTAGGCTTCCAGTTTAAGAAGATGCATATTGTACATTATAGAGGAAATGAAACCCAAAATAAGCAGAAGGAAGGGAATAATAAAGACAAGAACAAAAGTAATTAAATAGAAAGTGGGCTAACTGAGAAAATAAATAAAACCAAAAGCTGATGCTTTGAAAAACAATCAATAAAATAAATAAGCCTTTAGCCAGACTGATCAGGAAAAAAAAAAAGCTACAACTTACAAATATCAAGAATAAAAAGGGCTTCCCTGGTGGCGCAGTGGTTGAGAATCCGCCTGCTGATGCAGGGGACACGGGTTTGTGCCCCGGTCCGGGAAGATCCCACATGCCGCGGAGCGGCTGGGCCCGTGAGCCACGGCCGCTGAGCCTGCGCGTCCGGAGCCTGTGCTCCGCAAAGGGAGAGGCCACAACAGTGAGAGGCCCACATACAGCGCAAAAAAAAAAAAAAAAAAAAAAGAATAAAAAGATTTATCACTATAGATCCAGCAGCATTAAAAGGAAAATAAGGAAATATTATGAACAACTTTATGTCAAAAAATTGACAACTAAGATGAAATAAACATTTCTTGAAAAGCACAAATTATCAAAACCGACATAGGTAAAAATAGAATATCTATATAGTCCTATATCTATAGAAGATATTGCATTCAAAATGAAAAGATTTCCTACAAAAAAAAAAAAACCTACAGATTTGCTAGATTGCTTCATTGGTGAATCCCGTCAGACATTTATGGAAGAAATAACAAATCCTACACAAACTTTTTTGAAAAATAGAGGAAGAGGAAATACATCCTAACTTGTTTTATGAGGCCAGCCTTACCCTGAAACAAAACCAGACTAAGACATTCCAAGAAAACTGTTGACCCATGTCCCTCATGAATATTGAAAAAAAATTACTCTACAAATTATCAGCAAATGGAATCCAGCAATACATGAAAGAAATAATACAAAATTAACAAATAAGATTTATCCGAGGAATGCACAGTTTGTTTATATTAAAAGAATCAATATCAATCACCATGTCAACAGAATAAAGAAGAAAAACAATAAAAACATCATTAGATGCAGAAAAAGCATTGGACAAAATTCAACACATATTCATGGTAAAATATCTCAGCAAATTAGGAATAGAAGGAAACTTTCCAATCTGATAAAGAACATCTACAAAAAACAGCAACAAAAAAATCACAGCTAACATCATACTTAATGGTGAAAGACTCAATGTAAAATTGGGAGCATAACAAGGAGGTCTGTTTTTATCAATTCTATTCAACACTGCATTTGTCCTTGTACATGGTCCTACTCTGTGCAATAAAGCCAGACCAAAAAAAAAAGAAGCATACAAATTAGAATGGAAGAAATAAAGCTGTCTTTATTCACATATGACATGATCATATATGTATAAAAGCCCTAAAGAATCTACAAGAAAGCTACTAGAATTAACAAGTGGATTTAGCAAGGTCATAAGATAAAAGGTAGCACGCAAAAAACAATTGCATTTTTATATACTAGCAATGAACCACTGGAGCGTTCAACAAAAAATTGATTCCATTTAGAACAGAATAAAGTACATAAAATAATAAAGGATAAATTTAACAAGAGATATTAAGACTGTACACTATGAGAGTTGAAAACTATAAAACCTTGCTGAGAGAAATGAAGGAACACCTAAATAAATGGTAAGATATAGCATGTTTATGAATTGGAAGACTCCTTATTGTTAAGATATCAATTCTCCTTGCATAGAATTTTACCTCAATCTTAGCATGACTTTTTTTTGGGGTGGGAGAAATTATCAAGTTGATTCTGCAATTTATATGGAAATACAAAGGACTTAGAAGGTCAAAACAATTTTGAAGAAGAACAAGAGTGGAGAACTTGCACTACCTGCTTTCAAGATTAACAAAAATGATGATAAACAAGGTAACATTGTACTGATGTAAGGACAGACAGAACAGAAGATAGTGTGTGTGTGTGTGTGTGTGTGTGTGTGTGTACTGAATTCACTTTGCAGGAAATCTTTTTCACAAATGATGCTGGAACAACTGGGTGTCCACTTAGAAAAAATGAACATTGTACTTTACTTCACATCATTCTCATGTAGTACCCTGAAATGATTCATAGACCTAAATGTAAATGCCAAAAGTATTAAATTGTTAAAGGAAAAATATAAGAAAATCTTTGCGAACTTGTGTTGGCATAAAGATTTCTTAGGAACACAAAAAGCATGAAATGTGAAGAAAAAAATTAAAAAATTTAACTTTAACAATCAAAAATTTCTGATCTTCATAAGACACCATTAAGAAAATGAAAAAGTAAACATAGGAAAAAGTATTTTCAAAATATATATCTGGCAAAACACTTATATCCTGAACATATAAAGAACTCTTAGATTTCAATAATAAGAAGACAAAAGAAACCCAAGTAGAAAATGGGTAAAAGATTTGAACTGATACTCTGCCAAAGAAGATATACAAATGGCCAGTAAGCACGATGCCAAACATCACTAATCATTAGGGAATGAAAATTAAAACACAATAAGATATAATCGCATATCTACTAGAATTAGTAGATATTAAAGATATTAAAAAGGTTGATAATATCAAGAATTGACAAGAATGTGGAGTAACTGTAACACTTGTAAATTACTTATGGGAACATAAAATGGTAAAACACTTTGGAAAACAATCTGGCAGATTCTTATAAAGTTAAACACACAACTACCATAGGACTAGCAATCATGCAATCACACCTAGGAATCTACACAAGAGAAATAAAAGTGTATGCCACACCAAAAATTGTACATGAATGTTCATAAAAGCTTTATTTGTAACAGCCAAAAACTGCAAATAATTCAAATGTCCATCAACAGGTGAATAAAACAAATTATAATATATCCATACACTGGAATACTACTTAGCAATAAAAAGAAGCAAACTACTGAAATATGTAACAACATGAATAACTCTCAAAAACATGTTGAATAAAAGAGAATACACGAAAGTGAATTTATGTGAAATTCTAGCAAAGGCAAAACTCATCAGTAATGGTAAATGAGTGGTTGCTTGGGGATTGGTGTGGGAATAATTGACTACCAAGTGGTACAAGGGAAATTTGGGGAGGGGGAGGGAAATGTATCGATGATGGTAGTAGTTACACAGGTGTATACATTTATCAAATCTCATTAAACTGAACACTTAAAATGGGCACATTGTATTACATATAATTTATACCTCAATTAAGCTGATTTTTAAAAAAGCACTTTTCATTGAGAAAAAAGAAGGCGACTATGAAGCATGGGTCCCTGAGATGACCACTGGTCAGCCAGCAACAGTCATCCTACTGGTTGTATGAATTCATGTAACGCTGACTCAATATCCAAGCTAGGATGTGAATACAGTTTTTCTGGTGAGACTGTGGGAGTTCTGCATGGCTACAATTTATTATGGTCTCTGGGGGTGGAAGGTGTGAATGAGAGACCCCCAGGATAGAGAAAAGGGAAGGCCAGAGGGCACAAGTCTACCATGTGGTAGATAGTGTCCTTGACTAGATGCCACTTCTACTAGAGAGAACTGACTAAAGGGCAAGGCCAGACAAATATATACATGCTGTTCCTTGCTAGGTTCTTGGCCCCTGATGCTGCCTCCGCCTTGTGAGAAGTGAATTCTAAGAGATGCAGAAAAGGGAACAGCGTGTTAAGAGAGAGCAACTGACATGGGAACAAGGGTTCATAAACTCATTACTGCTCTATTCCTAGTCCTTCAGCCTTACATAGTGTTTACCACATACCAGACATTCTACATATATAGATAGGCAGATAGACAGATATAGATATTATATAAACTATATTTACTCCTCATGTTATCATCCCTATCTGAGAGTTTAGAAACTAAGACAAAGAGAGGCTAAATAACTCCCCAAAAGTCACACAGCTACTAAGAGACATCCAAAAATTTTAACCCACATAGTATGGTGCAGCCCACTTTTATTTGTTACATTATTCTACCAGTTTTACTCTGAAGTTATCAGTACAGAATTTCAGATCCACAGGTAGAATCAAGCAAAGAGAGCCTTCACCTCTGCCTTCAGACAGAGAAGTGTAAAAAAAAAAAGCCATTCTCTCTTCCCTCACTCCTTCCTTCCTTCCTTCCTTCCTAATTCCTTCCCCTTCCTTCCCTTCCCTTTCCTTCCCTTTCTCTTCCTTTCCTCTCCTCCCCTCCCCTCCCTTCCCCTCCTTTCCCCTTCTCTCTCTCTCTGTCTCTGTCTCTTTCTCTCTCTCCCTCTCTCTGTCTCTCTTTCTCTCTCTTTGATTTACTTTTGCTTGGATTTTGTGAGCTACCTTAGTGTCTTTCTAATCTTTTGCTCTCCTCTTCTCTCCTTTCCCCTCCCCTCCCCTCCTCTCCTCTCCTCTCCTTTCCTTTCCTTTCCTTCCCCTTCCTTTCCTTCCCTTCCCTTCCCTTTCTTCTTTCTTTCTTCCCCCTCCTCTTTTCTAAGGGTAAATGACTGTCGCTTATTTGAGTTTTCATTTAACAAATGTATTTCGTGTGACCTCTATGTGCCTGATACTATGCCCACCACTGGCGATTCAGAAATAAATAATATGTAATCCTTGCTTTCAAAGGACTGGATGTTTCTCCAAGATGAGTTGGTGAAAGACGTACAGTGCAAATGAGAGTTTGGAAGAACTGCCACCCTAGTGTAAAGCAGTTATGGAGGCAGCAAGACTTGAATCCACATTATCAGGAGACTGTCTGCACTTGACTAACTGAAGGTCACACCTGGGTGTCCCTGGGGGGTCGTCTCAGCTTTACCATTAAGCAATCTGAAGCCATAAAATGATTAGGGTTGGCACGCTTTTAGAGGATTAATGTTCTAACAAATTGGGTGATTTTGCTCAGCATGGCTATTGAGGCTAACATATTGTGAATTTACTGAGCTCATCTGTGACCAGATTCCTCTGCAGGGTAATTGAAAGTGAATGGAAATGGCTATTTATGTATTTGCAGCCATTAGATGTTGCTTTCATCTCTGATTTCGTGGGATGATGAGTCAAAATAGACACTGAGATCGTTGCCTGTGGGCGGCACTTTGCATGTTCAATTAACTAAGGCCTGTGCATAGCACTGGTCATGAAAAGGCAGATGGTGAGGGAAGCTGCGCGCTGTTTGACCTCAGAGATGCCTCACCAGCCAAATGGGGGTATATGTCTGAATTTTCTCAGGGTTTGATGGCCACTAGGGGTGTTTGTGGCCCTTAGCTATATTCACATTCTATGGCAGTGTTGCGTAAAGTTTTTGCATGGATGTTAAGATAAAAATTCAAAGCCACAAAAAAAGAGTTCATGGTGAAATACACTTAGGAAGTCAAGGCATATTGCAGGGTATTTCAGAGCCCTGAGTATACTTCTGCCAATTGTGAATCTCTAACAGAGGGAGGTAATAAATTTATCAAATGTATGCAAGGAAGCCAGCATTTACTGAGCACCTCTGTACTGTTTACCACATTAAATGCTTTACATAGGTTACCTCATTTAATCCATATAACTATTGTATGACATGTCCTTATTTTTTGGAATGATGGTCCTGAGGTCTGGAATGCTTCAGTAACTGCCTAGGACATTATGAGCTAGTGGTTTTGTGATTTGAACCCAAGCGTTTGGCAGCAGAACCCACAGTCTTGACCACAATGCTCTATTTTCTTCCTTTTTTATTTTTCCAAAGAGTATCTTGCTCAAGCAGAATCCCACAGAACACACTTTTAGAAGGGCATTCCCAGGATAAAGACATCAGGTATTGCTGGGACCTGCCCCAGCTCAGGCTCAAGACATTAATGATATAATAATATAATAATAAGGAAACACAGAGCCAAGGTTAGACATTTTTTACCTCACCGTAGCCTGCTCCTATTCCTCTAAGTACCAAATAAATGAATGAGTCCTGGACTTTGGAATCAGAGCTGACTCCCCATTTTCCTGAGCATTGGAGTTGCCTTGTGCTTATCTAGTTCATCCTTCACATTTCTAGACAAGCATCACAAAGACTCCGACAAATTATTTCATTAAACTCTCTGAGTTTTGAGTGCGTATGATGAGCCAGGCCCAGTGTCGGCTGTGGTATTCAGAGGATTCAGGCATAGCTGCGGGAATTTAACAGAGATATAAAACTGGCTTTGTTGGTAAGGCTGATTAGAGACCATGGTTTAGAAATGGTGTCCCCAGTCGGCCACCTAAGACTTAACTCCTGGATTAGGCCAGCTTACTCACCCAGCCCTGGAAGAACAGTACCACCCCCTCGCTCTCCAGCCTACCCCATATGCTTACTCCATGGCCGTGACAGAGAATATGGATATTCTGAGGGCAGGTCAACCCAAAAGGGGAGGTAGATGGGGCTGAGTCGAGCACGTGTGATTTCTTCCCCTGCATTTCCTGATGAAGTGAGCAGCCTGGACAGGAGTGAGGGAGGGCTGGGAGAGATATTAGAAGATCCCCTTGTATTTTTCTCTTCTGAGAAGGAAGATAGACATTCCTGCTCCTCTCTGGCTGGAAACAAGTAGTGGGGAAAGAAGTGTTCTCCCATCCTGGATGTTGTTGACAGGAGATAAAACAGCTAAACACGTAGAATCTCTCAAGGAGCTCAGAGTAAAGTGAAAGAGACAGGCAGACAAACAAACAAGTGAAACATTATGAAATAAAAGTACATATGAGTAGGGGATAAAGCAGAAGATTATAGGAGAGATGTGGTCCTGATTTCAACCACTTAAACAAAATTCACATTGTTCCTTCCCTCTGACAGGATTACATTTTCATGTATTGGTGTTAATCATTCATTCATTCATTCATTCATCAAACATACATTGAGTACTAACATGCATTGAGCCCTGGAGATACAAGGCTGAATAAGATGAGGCCAAAAACCCCTCCCCACTTTAAAAAATTTTTACTTTACTTGGATTAAGTAAATCTTAATTAACTTATCACCAACCACTGGTGTACAGGTTAAGTGGAAAGTCCTCAGGGAAGTGTCACAGGGGGTAAACTTGGGTGCGTGGTGGGTGAGATTTGTAGTGCAGGGTGGGACTGCCATCAGAGCACTATATTTTGGAAGGAAGGGGGAGAAGGAAAGTACAGTAATAAATGGGAGAAGAGCCTCAGAAATGAGTTGTGGAGGGTCTCCCTTTCAGTTTTCACTTGCTCCACAATTTTGCCACATAATAAAAGTATGTCTTTTATTAAGATGGGCTTGTACACATGGAAGTTCAAATGAGGTCCCGGGAAAGTCTTAGAATTGAATTGGTAAAACACTGACTGATTGGACTATTCTGACCTCAAAGGACATGAACTGGTAATTATTCTGTTTGTGAAGGGAAGATGGAAAGTTGAGGACTTGGAGAAGCTAAATTAGCCCTAATGAAATATAATGGATGTAGAAACTAGGGTATCCTAATATATTATTCCATAAAATCAGATCTGGAAATTAAAGAGTGAAAACAACTATGTAAAATTTCCATTACTTGCTTGAACTGAAAGGGAACAAAGCTATTACTTGCCAGTATGAAACGCTGCTCCAGAAGAAAGGCTGTGTGCCTTTACGGAATCCTCACTCTTTAAATGCTAACGGTTGAGAGACGGGGGATAACTTTCTGCCCCTCTCCCCAAACCCAACTCAGCAGTTTTGATCCTGCTGACTTTGCTCTACCGTTCATAACACTTATCACCTAATGTGTTATCACCTAACACATTATACAGCTTACTTCTTTATTATATTTCTTACTACCGTTCATAACAAACACTTATCACCTAATGTGTTATCACCTAACACATTATACAGCTTACTTCTTTATTATATTTCTTATTGTCTGTCTACCCCACTAGAATATAAGCTCCACAAGGTCATGGACCTTTGTTTATTCCTTAATGTATCCCAAGAGCCTAGATGAGTGCATGGCAACTGTAGGTCTTTAACTATTTGTTGTATGATGAATTCTTTGCCAGATTTCTCCAAGGGACTAAACTGGAGGTAATTTTATGAAAAAAAAAAAAAGATCGTTTGAAAAGAAGAGTGAGTGGGTTGTAATAGATCATTCTCAGGGTCTGAACTGGAGAGGAAGACAAAGCAATGAAGTGGAAACCAATTTGGTGATTTGGTTAGACAAACTGCTTCCCAGGAGGTATTTAAATAAGAAAATTGCTGTAAGAAACTTGGACTTAACAAAAGAAAATTTTTCCTACTATGTGTCAGTTATTTTAAGACAAAGATGTCCAGGTGATCTTCATTTCTTCTTCTGATTACTTAGTCCACCGTTTTGTGGGAAATCATTGGTTAACTTGTTTCATGGCTTACCAGACCCAGGCGAGCCCTGCACATCTGGACTATTTAGGGCTGTAAAGATTCAGTAAAATAAATGGGGGCCATCAGTGAGCTTGAAGGTCTTCATTTAGCTGCTGCAGTGGAGAAGGCATAGAAAATTGTGTTTTTCCTTCTCTAATCCTGTAATTGTTTTCTCTTCTGGAGGCTCGGTTAATTATATAGTGGCTATTTTAGGTTGCTTCTGACTACATAACGTTTGTGTTCCCTGTTTTTTCATGCGGTAAAAGGAAGGCTCATTCTTGGGTCCCTGAAATAAAAAGGAAAACAACAGTAGCCAACATTTGTGCAATAATGGTCAGCAACTTTATTTCTTTAAATCATCACCAGGACCCTAAGTGGTGTCATGAGTGTACTATTATTTGCAATGACCTGAGGCTCAGAGTTGTCAAGTTCTTTGTCTAAAAATACAAAGCTAGGAAGGTACTCCAGGTGACACTCAAACCCATGTGTTGGAGCTCAAATCCCTGGGAAGTCTCTACTGTTCCTAAGGTCTCATAGTCTTCATGCAAAAATGGCCTGATTGTTAGTTTTCTCATAACATTCTGCCTGGCAAATTATAGATTATGGACCCTTGAACTTTATGGCACAATCTTTTTTCAGACAAATATTTTTTTAATCATTGAAATAACTTTACAGCATCAAGAAGAAGAAAAAGAAACTTAATCTTCAAATATTATTTACTAGTTTCACTTATCTAAAAATACAAACCTTTGAGGTTAATATCAAGGTAAGATCTGAACGATTACTGTTTTTTTTTTCCTATGCTGAAACTGAAGTAGCCAGAAATAACATGGAAACTTCTAACCTTCTCTTATGCCATAAAGACCAAGAGAATAGGATTATTGTGTGCTGGAATCCAACAGGAACCCATTTTCAAGCTTTGCTTGAGTATTTATCTATTCTAATAATGCTTTTCAAAAAAATATTTATTTATTTATTTTTGGCTGCATTGGGTCTTTGTTGCTGCACGCGGGCTTTCTCTAGTTGTGGCGAGCAGGGTCTACAGCACAGACACAGTAGTTGTGGCACGTAGGCTTAGTTTCTCCACGGCATGTGGAGCCCAGACCAGGGCTCAAACCTGTGTCCCCAACCAGTGTCCCCTGCATTGGCAGGCAGATTCTTAACCACTGCGCCACCAGGGAAGTCCCTATTCTAATAATGTTTTACCATTAGGTAGTTTTTCTTTCTTTCTTTCCTTCCTTCTTTTCTTTCTTTCTTTTTTTTTTTTTTTTTGTATGTTCCAAACTTGATTTTTTTTTTTTTTTTTTTTTTTTTTGAAACTAAGGGAGCATAAGCCATTTACTCTTGCTTATGTTAAAAAATGCATTTTGAAATGTTCTGAAATAGCATCTACTCTGATAGAAATTATTGAACATTTTTCAAATTCTGCTATATGTATTTATTCTAGCTTTGGTGCAGTGCTGATTGCTGCCCTCAGATCTAATCCTTGCCCTGCCCCTGCTTGAATGGGCTGATCGCTCTAGGCTGTTTCCCAGGTTCATGTGTCACCTGGCTTCTGGCTCAGTGTGGTGGATGGGAAGCCCTGCAGGAAATGGGAGGGTGAGAGAAATGGAGATGTTGGGGTGTTATAGGGAAGAACAAATCTAACTCCACATTAGATCTGTTCATTTTACTTTTACCTTTGTGCTCTGTTGCCTGTGCTTAGTCATGCTGGCTCTGTACCCGTTTGTAAAAGAATGTTGCCTATAGCCTGAAATATTCAAGATAACCTATTCTCAAGGCTCTGCCCCTTAAGAGTACATTTATATAGAGATAAAATTTGCAGAACAGGGAATAACATTTGTCTTGCTGGAGGTTTACAGGAACATCGTGACCTGACATACGTGGACAGCTGCAAGAACAAAGGATTCCAACACCAAGAAGTTTGCAGCAACCAACTTTGCTCCTCCCTCATCTTGCCTTTAAAAGTGCTTTGCTGAAACCCTTCAAGGAGTTTGAGGTCTTTCGGGCATGAGCTAGCCATCTCCTTGCATGGACTTGCAATAAACTTTTCTCTGCTCCAAACTCATGTTTCGGTTTGTTTGGCTGCACTGTGCGTCAAGCACATGAACTTGCATTTGGTAACAAGGGTATTTCTCTTTGTTCATCTCTTTCTGGTGGGTGTCTCAGGCAGGGCTATATATTTTCCATGGCACTAGCTCCTGTCTGCCAGGCTTGCCATGAAGCCAGCCTCTGCTGAGTGACCCTGGCACCTGGGTTCTGGTAACTTTGCTTCCTCCCTTTGTCTTTCCAGCCTAGGGATAGTAGTGGTTCCCTGATGTTGCTAATATCTAGATTCCCTCTCACCATTTCATTTGGCTTCTCGGTTTTTTCATTATCTGTGGAACCAACTTTCAACATTATGTATCTTCTGTTGTAAATACTTTAAGTGAATTGTGTTTTTCTCGTTACACCCTGACCAAAATAGGCATTGATAATCACTTTAAGATTACCGAGGGCTTCCCTGGTGGCACAGTGGTTGAGAATCTGCCTGCCAATGCAGAGGACACTGGTTCGAGCCCTGGTCTGGGAAGATCCCGCATGCCACGGAGCAACTGGGCCCGTGAGCCACAACTACTGAGCCTGCGCGTCTGGAGCCTGTGCTCCGCGACAAGAGAGGCCACGATAGTGAGAGGCCCGTGCACCGCGATGAAGAGTGGCCCCCGCTTGCCACAACTAGAGAAAGCCCTTGCACAGAAATGAAGACCCAACACAGCCATAAAAAAACTTTGTTATATTGTAATATTCATAAGTAATAAACATAAAATAATAATAATAAATAATAATATTAATAAACATTGAGGGAATTTGCTTAAAGTCTGAATGAGTTCATATTCACTTTACTGGACTAACAGGAAGATGGATGGGCAGTGACTTTTACATAAATCCACTGTTATAAGGCAGAGCTATACTTTTATTTTTAATTAATAAGCTTAATTTTTTGAGAAGTTTTAGGTTCACAGTGAAATTGAGCAGAAAGTACAGTGAGTTCCCATAACCCCCATCCCCATACATGCCCATCATTTCATTTTTTATTTTCTCAAATGAAGAAAATGTAATAAATGAATAGCAATCCTAGTCCTGTTGTTCTATTTGTGAGGGCTGATACTGAGAGGGCAAAACAAATGTAGCTTTCTAGAACTTCCCACCAGGTAATGTAGCAGATAATAGCTACTTGTATGTATGAGTGCTCTGAAGAGAAATACAAGCCAGGAGTCTCTTCAGCTGAAGGAATTCTGGGCATGGAGTGTATGAGTGCCTTCTGGGTTGCAGGAAATGGAGGAGGGGGTGGGTCTGAGGTTGGGTGCTGCTTATGGGAGAGGGGAAGGAAGTCGGAGACTCCCCTCACAATTAGGTGGGTGGGGTATGCTGGGGGGTAGGGGGTAGGAGGGAGAATGCATAGATACATCAAGACACAGCAAGGGGGAAGCCAAGCAGGTTAATGCCTGATGAGTGAAACATTTTAGCAACTCCATCTCAAGATGTAGAGGCTTTTTGCATAAGTGAACACCTGGCATGTGCTGAAGAGAAAGATTGGGAAGTCCATGAAGAGGGCAGATGGGACAGAGTCCCATGACCAAAATTCCCTGGGGACAATAAGGCACTGCGTCAGCAGCTTGGGGGACCTGGGGAGTCACATAGAATAGAGATGACTTGGTATTTTGAGACACACCTTAGACATTGTCCTCTTGCTTCTGACATCTTCCTTCTTTCCTTGCTTCCATTTAACAATTATTTATAAGTGTCTACTTAGGTGTTAGGCACTATTCTAGGCAGTGGTGATACATTAATAAATAAAACTGACAGCACCGCCCCACCCTGCCTTCAAAAGAAAACAGTCAATAAATATAACAAAAAAGTCATTTAAAAAATTGAACATTTACAATTTGCAATTCAGAAGCATGCTTCTATGTTATTATTTTTTATGGAGGTAAAATTGATAGAGAACATTATATAAGTTTCAGGTGTACAACAATATAATTTGGCATTGTGTACACTACCACCAAAATCTAGTTACCATCCATCACCATAAGATCGATCCTTTTTACTTATCTTGCTCACCCCCATCCCCCTTCCCCTCTGGTAACCATGTTATCTGTTCTTGATATCTATGAGTTTGTTTTTGTTTTATTTGTTCATTTGTTTTAACTTTTTATTATTACATTTTTAAGATTCCACATATGAGTAAAATCATATGGTATATGTCTTTCTCTGTATGACTTATTTCAGTTAGCATAATACCCTCAAGGTCCATCCATGTTATCACAAATGTCAAGATTGCATTCTTATATAGGGTTGAGTAGTATTCCATTACATATATATATACCACATCTTTTTTTCTTTTAACTGAAGTACAGTTGATTTACAATATTGTGTTAGTTTCAGAGGTACAGCAAAGTGATTCAGTGATATGTATATATATATACATATATATGTATAAATATATATATGTATATATATATTTCAGATTATATTCCATTATATTATATATATATATAATATATATATAACTATATTCCATTATAGTTATTACAAGATATTTGAATATAGTTCCCTGTGCTATACAGTAAATGCTTGTTGCTTATCTATATTATGTATAGACGTTTATATCTATTAATCCCATACTCCTAATTTATCCATCCCTTCCTTCCTTTCCCTTTGGCAACCACAAGTTTGTTTCCTATGTCTGTGAGTCTGTTTCTGTTTTGTATATAGATTCATTTATACTATTTTTTAGGTTCCACATATAAGTGATACAATATAATATTTGTCTTTGTCTGACTTACTTCAGTTAGTATGCTATTCTCTAAGCCCATCCATGCTGCTGCAAATGGCAATATCTTATTTTTTTATGACTGAGTAATATTCCATTGTATATGTATACCACATCTTTATCCATTCATCTGCTGATGGGCACTTGGGTTGTTTCCATGTCTTGGCTATTGTAAATAGTGCAGCAATGAACATTGGGGTGCATGTATATTTTCAAATTAGAGTTTTAATCTTCTCCAGATACCACATCTTCTTTATGCATTCATCCATTCAATTAAGAAAAAATATGTGCCTGGAGTGTTTGTTGAAGACAAGCAGGTGTGCAGTGAGCAAGGAGGAATGTGGCTGAATATGAGTCCAAAGGCATAATAGGGGATGAAGTGAATCATGGAAGGCCTGGTAGGCTGTCGGAAGGCCTCTGACTTTTATTCTGGATGAAATAGGAACTCTTTGCAGGATTTTGAGCAGAGATGTGAAATGATTTGATATACTTAAAAAATTTTTTTTATTGAAGTGTAGTTGATTTACAATGCTCTGTTAATTTCTGCTGTACTGCAAAGTGACTCAGATCACTTTGAATCACAGATTTATACATATGTATATATATAAATATATTTTTATATATACAGATATATATATATTTTTTTCACATTCTTTTCCATTATGGTTTATCACAGGATATTGAATATAGTTCCCTGTGCTATACAGTAGGACCTTGTTGTTTATCCATCCTATATATATAATAGCTTGCATCTGCTAATCCCAAACTCCCAGTCCTTCCACCAGCCCCCCTTGGCAACCACAACTCTGTTCTCTATGTCTGTGAGTCTGTTTCTGTGTAAAATCATATGGTATATGTCTTTCTCTGTATGACTTATTTCAGTTAGCATAATACCCTCAAGGTCCATCCATGTTATCACAAATGTCAAGATTGCATTCTTATATAGGGTTGAGTAGTATTCCATTACATATATATATACCACATCTTTTTTTCTTTTAACTGAAGTACAGTTGATTTACAATATTGTGTTAGTTTCAGAGGTACAGCAAAGTGATTCAGTGATATGTATATATATATACATATATATGTATAAATATATATATGTATATATATATTTCAGATTATATTCCATTATATTATATATATATATAATATATATATAACTATATTCCATTATAGTTATTACAAGATATTTGAATATAGTTCCCTGTGCTATACAGTAAATGCTTGTTGCTTATCTATTTTATGTATAGACGTTTATATCTATTAATCCCATACTCCTAATTTATCCATCCCTTCCTTCCTTTCCCTTTGGCAACCACAAGTTTGTTTCCTATGTCTGTGAGTCTGTTTCTGTTTTGTATATAGATTCATTTATACTATTTTTTAGGTTCCACATATAAGTGATACAATATAATATTTGTCTTTGTCTGACTTACTTCAGTTAGTATGCTATTCTCTAAGCCCATCCATGCTGCTGCAAATGGCAATATCTTATTTTTTTATGACTGAGTAATATTCCATTGTATATGTATACCACATCTTTATCCATTCATCTGCTGATGGGCACTTGGGTTGTTTCCATGTCTTGGCTATTGTAAATAGTGCAGCAATGAACATTGGGGTGCATGTATATTTTCAAATTAGAGTTTTAATCTTCTCCAGATACCACATCTTCTTTATGCATTCATCCATTCAATTAAGAAAAAATATGTGCCTGGAGTGTTTGTTGAAGACAAGCAGGTGTGCAGTGAGCAAGGAGGAATGTGGCTGAATATGAGTCCAAAGGCATAATAGGGGATGAAGTGAATCATGGAAGGCCTGGTAGGCTGTCGGAAGGCCTCTGACTTTTATTCTGGATGAAATAGGAACTCTTTGCAGGATTTTGAGCAGAGATGTGAAATGATTTGATATACTTAAAAAATTTTTTTTATTGAAGTGTAGTTGATTTACAATGCTCTGTTAATTTCTGCTGTACTGCAAAGTGACTCAGATCACTTTGAATCACAGATTTATACATATGTATATATATAAATATATTTTTATATATACAGATATATATATATATATTTTTTTCACATTCTTTTCCATTATGGTTTATCACAGGATATTGAATATAGTTCCCTGTGCTATACAGTAGGACCTTGTTGTTTATCCATCCTATATATATAATAGCTTGCATCTGCTAATCCCAAACTCCCAGTCCTTCCACCAGCCCCCCTTGGCAACCACAACTCTGTTCTCTATGTCTGTGAGTCTGTTTCTGTTTCATAGATATGTTCATTTGTGTCATATTTAATATTCCACATATGTGTTATGATCTGATATATGTTTTAACAAGATTGCTCTGGTTGTTGTTGAGAAAGACTGTGGAAAGCAAGGCAGATACATTAAAAGTCAATTGCAATAATCTGGGTGAGAGCCAGTGATGACTGAGATGAGGATGGCAGCATGGAAGGTGTCAAGAGGAGTTTGGATTCTGGATATAATTTTGAAGGAGAGATGATGGAATTTGTGGAAAGATTGAATGTGGGGTAAGAGAAGAAGAAAGGAATAAAAGTGACTCCAAATTTTGCCTTGTGCAACTAAAAGATGGAGTTGCTGTGAGCTGAGATGGGGAGATGACAGGTGGAGCAGGCTTTGTCGAGATGCCTACTGAGCATCCAAGTGGAGATGAGGATCAGGCAGTTGGATGTTGGGAGTTTTTAGTTTATAGAAGTTATGAAAAGCTACCAGACTGGGTGAGATCACCGATGAAGCAAGTGTGAATAAATAAAAGGGGAGGTCCAAGGGTATTTGAATGTCAGCCATACTGAATGGATTTCTGGCCTGCCCATATAAGGCAGGAAAGGAGAATCCACCAACAGGAAGAAGATGGAAACCTCGTGATGAGCAGGATCAGAATAAGAGGCTTGGTCTCTTGTCCCTTTCCCTCCTCCCTACCTCAACATCAGAGGAGGACAAGAAGCAGAAAGACGAGGGGTGAAAAGGGGGGAAGTCAACCAATGTGCTCCTCACTCTCCTCCAAGTTTCTAGAGTCATGAGTTTAGTCTGCGCAGGGCAGAGAGAAAGAGGACCTAGGATCAAATTTGAGATTAAAGTCAAATGAACAGCACTTGATTTTAAAGATCCAAAATGTGACGGTTTTAATAACTGAAAGTGGCTACAAAGTTATGTAACCAGAATGAGATACCTGAAGGGAGCCTGCTCCCCAGGCTGGAAAATGGTGTGGGGCTATGACCAAACCAAATTTGGGTCCACTTGCCTTCACACAGTAAAGCTAATCTACTGACACCGGCTTGTGGAGAAGGAAAGTGCAGCGTTCATTTCAGGGTGCAAAGCAAGGAGTCCAGGTAGCTAGTGCTTAAAAGGCCTGAACTCCCTGAAGTCTTTCAGGGTAAGGTTTTTAAAGACAGGGTGAGGGAGGGGGGTTGTGGCGAGTGTGATCATCTCATGGATAGTCTTCTGATTGGTTGGTGGTGAGCTAATCAGCAATCAACATCATCAACCTTCTGGGGTCCATGTACTTGTGGGCAGCATGCAGTTAACTTCTTTCACCTGGTGGGGTTTTCAGTGTCTGCAAAACAGCTTGAAGGATATGTCTCAGAATATTATCTATAGCCTTCAAGGAGGAACTAAATGTCCTTGACTTTTTTTAATGGCTAAACTATTATTATTTTGTCTTGCTTGACTGTTTTCCTTTCTTTTTGCATTTTCTCTCTTCTCTGATTAAATTTACTCTTTGGAACTCGGGGAAGGCCTAGGAAGGTAAAGTTTTTCTACAGCCAAGAGGCAGGTGGAGAACATTGTGGGGGTCTGTTATGGGAAGTTCCCATAGGGTCCTGCTCAGTTACAGGGTGAGAACACAGCTAGTGCCACTTATTAGGGAAAAAACCTTGTAATGTTCACAACCTGTGAGAGAGTACTCACAAAACTGGGGCATGTCAGTATCTGATGCTATGAGATCTACAGGAGAGACAGCGATGGGCTTTAATTCACTCACCTATAAAAGAAGTCGGTTGGAAAATATGATAATCTCCAAGTTCATTTCCAAATCTCAAATTCCATCCTTTGATTTGAAGCACCTGAGGTCAGTGGTAGCACATTGACTAGTGTGAAACCAATATTTTGCTAACAGTGATTTTTTTTCTTTGAAACTACGTTTGTGATAACAGGATTTGACCACTCAAGTAAAAATGAAACTAAAGAGTTTTTCAATCCAGTTACTAAACTACTCTTAAGATTCTGCTTTTAAAGCAAGCATTACCAATAATAAGGAGCAATGTAATTTCTATCCATATGCATAGTAAGCTTTTCAATGAAATTTCAGTTTACACAGACACTTGCTTTACTGGGTTTAATGAGAATCTAAAAATAAGAACTAATGTCCTATGTGGAGGTAAACACACTGACAGATTTGTTTGACACAAAGTGTTCCCAACATTGAGGAACATATTCTTCCAACTCATGTTTTGGCCTCTTTAAGCCCACAAACAGCTATCTTCTAGCAAAGTTAATGATGGATGTGTTCCAGAAATGATTCCTGTAATTCTACCACATTAGTGTAGAAATCAGCTAAGGTCATAGAATGCAAATCAGTGATTTTACCATATAAAATTTATTCTAGTTTTCCTCTTGGGGAAAACCTTGCAATTGAAACACATTGGTTTTTGAGCATATTTGAGGTCCATTTTGCAACTGCAAATATACAAATATTGAAACTTGAGCAGCAACTAATGGTCATGGTATCTGAGTGACCATTATAAAACATATAAAACATGGCATCTGGGTGACTATGTTATCAAAGAAGAAAAGCCATCTGAAATTTACTCTTGGATTCATTGCTAATTTGAGCAAACTTTTTCCTAAAATTTAGAGGATAGATAAAATTACCAAAAATAAGATTTTGGGGAAGCTGGGTGTATCATTTCAGTGGAAAAAAAAAGGTGCTTAATTAATATCTGATCTGATATTGCTCAGTACAGTCTTGTGTCCTTAGCAGGTATGGACTGATCACTTGATTGAGATTTTCATAGAGATGGAGGGATCCACTGAAGAAAAAGTGCATCTCAATCATTAATTTTTTCATTTAGTAGGAACTGAGGTGAAAATTTCAACTTTATCTAAGTAGTAATAAAAAGTAGGCTAAGATGCTAATTTCAGTAAAATTAGAAATGGTTAAAAATTATAAATTTAATTATGCAGAATATTGAGGAGTTGTGATGGTTTGCCTGTCTTGCATAGTTTTTAAACTTTTATTGCTGTAAATATACTTTAAAAATTCTAGAAATGCTATTTTCTTTGGAAACAAAAATGTGGGTATTATATATATTATATATGTATAGATATGTATTATATATGTATAGATTTTTATATATGTATATATGTGTGTATATATATGTGTGTGTATATGTATATATATCTATATGGAGAGAGAGAGAGAGAGAGAGAGAGAGCACGAGAGAGAGAAATATAAAACATGCCACATACAACTATATGAGCATCTACTATGAACAAGTTCCTTACATGGTTCCTCACAGTAAGTTGTGAGGTTAGTAATAGCTTTACTTACAGATGAGAAAACTGAGGCTCAACAAATCTTAGAAACTTGTTTACGGTCATGCAGCTCGTTAATGGCAGATAAAGATTGATTTGGGGCCTATTTAATTTTAATCCCATGCTCCTTTCACTCTGCTGTGTCATCCCCTTTCTGCAATCCTACTATGGAGGTAAGACAAATCTACAAAAGAAATGAATGTGAGGTGATTATTTCCTTTACAAATGAATTCACTCTAGATTTTTCTTTTCAATGATCGGTGTTTAAAATACCATTGCCTTTTTTTTTATAACTAGATGTTTTTCTTTATTTAGAGAAGCAATTCATTTATAAGGATAAATTACAAAACTAAAAAAAAAAAGGTTGGAAACAAAGGGTACCAGATCCTAAGTATACTTTAAAACAAACAATTATCAGAATGTTACATTGACACTTTATTCAGACAATGACTACAAAAGAACTGAATTTCCCAAAATTGTTACATTTGGATGTGTATAGGAGTATGACATTGAAGAGATACAGTCACCTTCTATTTAACATCATTAATCCATATCTGAAAATCAGGTATGCTGTGCAAAAGACCTAACCGAGAATATTTAACTGCAATATTGGAAATAACTGCAATATTTCCAGTTCTTTAAATGGGAAAAAATTATAGTGCAATATACTTTACTGAAAACCCTCAACCAATTTCCTAAAATAAAACTACTACACAATAAAACTATCATATTATGATATAAACTATTTAAAACATTGATTCCTAATCACCAGAAAAATTTACATGATTGATAACAAACCACTGCATTAAGAAATTTTTTTTAATTAAATTTTATTTATTTTTTATACAGCAGGTCCATATTAGTTATCCTTTTTTTTTTTTTTTTTTTTCGGTGGTACACAGGCCTCTCACTGTTGTGACCTCTCCCGTTGTGGAGCACAGGCTCCGGACACATAGGCTCAGTGGCCATGGCTCACGGACCCAGCCACTTCGCAGCACGTGGGATCATCCTGGACCGGGGCATGAACCCGTATCTCCTGCATCAGCAGGTGGACTCTCAACCACTGCATCACCAGGGAAGACCTAGTTATCCATTTTATACATATTAGTGTATACATGTCAATCCCAATCTCCCAATTCATAACATACCCCCCACCACGTTTCCCCCTTGGTGTCCATATGTTTGTTCTCTACATCTTTATCTCTATTTCTGCCCTGCAAACAGGTTCATCTCTACCATTTTTCTAGGTTCCACATATATCTGTTAATATACAATATCTGGTTTTCTCTTTCCTACTTACTTCACTCTGTATGGCAGTCTCTAGATCCATCCACGTCTCTACAAATGACACAGTTTTGTTCCTTTTTATGGCTGATTAATATTCCATTGTATATATATACCACATCTTCTTTATCCATTCATCTGTTGATGGGCATTTAGGTTACTTCCATGACCTGGCTATTGTAAATAGTGCTGCAATGAACATCGGAGTGCATGTGTCTTTTTGAATTATGGTTTTCTGGGGTATATGCACAGTAGTGGGATTGCTGGGTCATATGGTAATTCTATTTTTAGTTTTTTAAGGAACCTCCATACCTTCTCCATAGTGGCTGTTTCCATTTACATTCCCACCAACAGTGCAAGAGGGTTCCCTTTTCTCCACACCCTCACCAGCATTTGTTGTTTGTAGATTTTCTGATGATGCCCATTCTAACTGGTGTGAGGTGATACCTCATTGTAGTTTTGATTTGCATTTCTCTAATAATTAATAATGTTGGGCAGCTTTTCATGTGCTTCTTGGCCATCTTTATGTCTCCTTTGGAGAAATGTCTATTTAGGTCTTCTGCTCATTTTTTTGATTGAATAGTTTGTTTTTTTAATATTTAGCAGCATGAGCTGTTTATATATTTTGGAGATTAATCCTTTGTCTGTTGATTCATTTGTAAATATTTTCTCCCATTCTGAGGGTTGTCTTTTCATCTTGTTTATGGTTTCCTTTTCTTTGCAAAAGCTTTTATGTTTCATTAGGTCCCATTCCAGTCTTACATTTGGTCTCTAATCCATTTTGAGTTTATTTTTGTGTATGGTGTTAGGGAGTGTTCTAATTTCATTCTTTTACATGTAGCTGTCCACTTTTCTCAGCACCACTTATTGAAGAGACTGTCTTTTCTCCATTGTATATCCTTGCCTCCTTTGTCATAGATTAGTTGACCATAGGTATGTGGGCTTATCTCTGGCCTTTCTATTCTGTTCCACTGATCTATGTTTCTGTTTTTGTGCCAGTACCATATTGTCTTGATTACTGTAGCTTTGTAATATAGTCTGAAGTCAAAGAGTCTGATTCCTCCAGCTCCGTTTTT
>NC_041229.1:37845836-37929748 GCF_002837175.3 Physeter macrocephalus
CTGGGTATTTTATTCTTTTTGTTGCAGTGGTAAATGGGAGTGTTTCCTTAATTTCTCTTACAGATTTTTCATCCTTAGTGTATAGGAATGCAAGAGATTTCTGTGCATTAGTTTTGTATCCTGCAACTTTACTAAATTCATTCATTAGCTCTATTAGTTTTCTGGTGGCATCCTTAGGATTCTCTAAGTATAGTATCATGTCATCTGCAAACAGTGACAGTTTTACTTCCTCTTTTCCAATTTGTATTTCTTTTATTTCTTTTTCTTCTCTGATTTCTGCTTTTGGTATCAGAGTGATGGTAGCCTCATAGAATGAGTTTGGGAATGTTCCTTCCTCTGCAATTTGCAAACAGTGACAGTTTTACTTCCTCTTTTCCAATTTGTATTTCTTTTATTTCTTTTTCTTCTCTGATTGCCATGGCTAGGACTTCCAAAACTATGTTGAATAACATTGGTGAGAGTGGACATCTTTGTCTTGTTCCTGATCTTAGAGGAAATGCTTTCAGTTTTTCACCATTGAGACATTCACATTGATGTTGGCTGTGGGTTTGTCGTATATGGTCTTTATTATATAGAGGTAGGTTCCCTCTATGCCCACCTTGTTTAGAGTTTTTGTCATAAATAGGTGTTGAATTTTGTCACAAGCTTTTTCGGCATCTATTGAGTTGATCATATGGTTTTTATTCTTCAGTTTGTTAATATGGTGTATCACATTGATTGATTTGTGTATATTGAAGAATCCTTGCATCCCTGGGATAAATCCCACTTGATCATGGTGTATGATCCTTTTAATGTGTTGTTGGATTCTGTTTGCTAGTATTTTGTTGAGGATTTTTGTATCTATATTCATCAGTGATGTTGGCCTGTAATTTTCTTTTATTGTAGTATCTTTGTCTGCTTTTGGTATCAGAGTGATGGTAGCCTCATAGAATGAGTTTGGGAATGTTCCTTCCTCTGCAATTTTTTGTAAGAGTTTGAGAAGGATGGGTGTTTGCTCTTCTCTAAATGTTTGATAGAATTCACCTGTGTATCCATCTGGTCCGGGAGTTTTGTTTGTTGGAAGATTTTAAACCACAGTTTCAATTTCATTACTTGTGATTAGTCTGTTCATATTTTCTATTTCCTCCTGGTTCAGTCTTTGAAGGTTATACCTTTCTAAGAATTTGTCCATTTCTTCCAGGTTGTGCATTTTATTGGCACAGAGTTGCTTGTAGTAGTCTCTTAGGATGCCTTGTATTTCTGTAATGTCTGTTGTAACTTCTCCTTTTTCATATTTAATTTTATTGATTTGAGTCTTCTCTCTCTTTTTCTTGATGAGTCTGGCTACTGGTTTATCAATTTTGTTTATCTTTTCAAAGAATCAGATTTTAGTTTTATTGATCTTTGCTATTGTTTTCTTCGTTTCTATTTCATTTATTTCTGCTCTGATCTTTTTGACTTCTTTCCTTCTACTAACCTTGGGTTTTGTTTGTTCTTCTTTCTCTAGTTCCTTTAGGTGTAAGGTCAGATTTTTTATTTGAGATTTTTCTTGTTTCTTGTGGTGGTCTTGTATTGCTATAAACTTCCCTGTTATAACTGCTTTTGCTGCATCCCATAGGTTTTTGATCATCGTGTTTTTGTTTTTATTTGTCTCTAGGTATTTTTTCATTTCCTCTTTGATTTCTTCAGTGATCTCTTGGTTATCCTTACTAATTTTCTGCTTGGATGATCTGTCCATTGGTGTAAGTGTTGTGTTAAAATCCCCCACTATTAATGTGTTACTCTTGATTTCCTCTTTTATAGCTGTTAGCAGTTGCCTTATGTATTGAGGTGCTCCTATGTTGGGTGCATATATATTTATAATTGTTATATCTTCTTCTTGGATTGATCCCTTGATCATTATGTAGCATCCTTCCTTGTCTCTTGTAATAGTCTTTATTTTAAAGTCTATTTTCTCTGATATGAGAATTGCTACTCCAGCTTTCTTTTGATTTCCATTTGCATGTAATATCTTTTTCCATCCCCTCACTTTCAGTCTGTATGTGTCCCTAGATCTGTAAATTGATACAGCCACTATGGAGAAGGTATGGAGGTTCCTTAAAAAACTGAAAATAGAATTACCATATGACCCAGCAATCCCACTACTAGATCTGGGTAGATCTGAAGTGGGTCTCTTGTAGACAACATATATATGGGTCTTGTTTTTGTATCCATTCAGCAAGCCTGTGTCTTTTGGTTGGAGCATTTAATCCATTCATGTTTAAGGTAATTATCGATATGTATGTTCCTGTTACCATTTTCTTAATTGTTATGGGTTTGTTTTTGTATATCCTTTTCTTCTCTTGTGTTTCCCACTTAGCAAAATTCCTTTAGCGTTTGTTGTAGAGCTGGTTTGGTGGTGCTGAATTCTCTTAGCTTTTGCTTGTCTGTAAAGTTTTTGATTTCTCCATCAAATCTAAAAGAGATCCTTGCTGGGTAGAGTAATCTTGGTTGTAGGTTCTTCCCTTTCATCACTTTAAATATATCATGCCACTCCCTTCTGGCTTGTAGAGTTTCTGCTGAGAAATCAGCTGTTAACCTTATGGGGGTTCCCTTGTATGTTGTCATTTTCCCCTTGCTGCTTTCAAAAATTTTTCTTTGTCTTTAATTTTTGCCAATTTGATTACTATGTGTCTTGGCATGTTCCTCCTTGGGTTTACCCTGTATGGGACTCTCTGTGCTTCCTGGGGTTGATTGGCTATTTCCTTTCCCATGTTAGGGAAGTTTTCGATTATAATCTCTTCAAATATTTTCTCAGGTCCTTCTCTCTCTCTTCTCCTTCTGGGACCCCTGTATGTGCATATTTTTGCATTTAATGTTGTCCTAGAGGTCTTTTAGGCTGTCTCCATTTCTTTTCATTCTTTTTTCTTTATTATGTTCCGTGGCTGTGAATTCCACCATTCTGTCTTCCAGGTCACTTATCCGTTCTTCTGCCTCAGTTATTCTGCTATTGAATCCTTCTAGTGTATTTTTCATTTCAGTTATTGTATTGTTCATCTCTGTTTGTTTGTTCTTTAATTCTTCTAGATGTTTGTTCTTTTATTCTTCTAGGTCTTTCTTAATAATTTCTTTCATCTTCTTGATCTTTGCTTCCATTCTTTTTCCGAGGTGCTGGATCATCTTCACTATCATTATTCTGAATTATTTCTCTGGAAGGTTTCTTATCTCCACTTCATTTAGTTGTTTTTCTAGGGTTTTATCTTGTTACTTCATCTGGTACATAGCCCTCTGCCTTTTCATCTTGTTTATTTTTCCGTGAATGTGGTTTTTGTTTCACAGGATACAGGATTGTAGTTCTTATTGTTTCTGCTGTCTGCCCCCTGGTGGATGAGGCTATCTACACCATTTGCTTTTATATGCAATTCACTGCAAAGCGTTTTCAGGAATGTAAGTATTACATATTATGAGACATGTCCTTTAAAATGAATGTAATAGATATGTTCTGGGTTTTAAAAAAACTTTGTTGCCATATTCCATATGTTTTATTTCCTGACATCTTGACTAATATCATGGGTAGAATCCTTTTCAGAGAATAGCAGTGACACTGAAATGAGCCCATATGTGTGAGGCATCAGGATTGTCATTAACGGCAATGGTTTATTAAGTCCCTACAGTGTGTCAGAGTGTTCAGGCAAGGGCAGACAAATGTACAAAACAACTTTTCTACCATCAAGTCCCATGAAATTGTATGGTTCCAAGGTAATAATCAGAGATTTCTATAGATATAGAGTGATAGAGTCACATATTTCTGGTGACGTATTATACACCATGTTTCCCAATCCACACTAAGTAAGAGGTAAAAATAAGAGGATCAGAATAACAGTACAAGTATATTATTTCTTTGGCTCTGCCTTATTCACTCGATTCCTTGAAACTGTTACTGATTACTTTTGAGTCATCCTTAGAGGGTGTTTCACCATAGCAGACAGGCTCAAGCCCAAGCATTTTACTTTTTTCCAGCCACAGTTTTGCTGCCTAGGGTAGGGTCTGCTGCCAATATCCCAGGGCCAAAGAGCAGATGCCACTGCCAAGGGTTCTTGCCTTGGCTCCCTCCTACCTCCTGCCCCCCACTTTTTTCAGTACTGAAGCTATTTCATTGTGCCAAAGCCACTGATGGGGAGAGCTTTGGTGCAGAAATCTCATGCTGTTTTCTCCACTGGTCTGTGGAGAATCCCTCTCTCCCTCTTCTGTGTCACATTCCTAGTATGTGTGTAACTCATGTCCTCAGGCTTCTCCTCTGTGGGTAGAAATAAAGCTACATTAGCATAATGTCCAGAATGTGTTCGCTCCTTTGCCCTCATTTATTAAACTGCAGTAACTTACTAGTCGCCACCTGTGCCTGAGTCTCTTAAGTGTGGGAATCCGAGAACATCTCTGTACACACAGAAACAAGTCTGCTCAGATGTTTCTACCCACTGAGTCCTCTCTAGACTTGATTTTCTATACTACAGTCTCTTCCCTCCATGTAAAGAACGCTTAAAAATAGAGCCTTGGGAATCATGAGCCCCAGACACATGATCTTGGATTCTGATGCAGCACCATGTCCTTGTAATAAAAATGTCCATGTTTTGCTTAAGCAGGATTAAGTTAGTGTCTCTTACTTTCAACAAAAAGAATCTCGACTGAAACAAGTGTGGAAGGAAGGTGTGGTCTGTTTGTCTGTGAACATGGTTACTTTTTCTGTTCTGAATCCTTCCAGTTCTTCAGAATTCCCAAGATTATTCCCAAACTCTCCATTATTAGTTATATGCTACAAGGTGAGGCTCTCTCAGATTAATTAATGTTGAGGGCTTCACTCATTTTTCTGATGTGATTTGTTGTCAGCATCCATGAACAGAACAGATTGTTGGGTAATTTCATTTTCCTCTGATATTACAAAGTTTAACATTCTCAACCTCATTAATATATTTATGCTTTGCAAACAGTTAAATTGGAAAATGTTCTTTTGATTAAAAAACTCTCAGTGCAGCAGTATTGAAAATAGATAAACTTATGAAAGTATTGTAAAGTCTTGGCTATAAGCTGGGAGACCTGTAATTTGGTCCTGGGTCCATCATTTATTTGCTGTATGACTTTAATTCAGGCATTTAGTATCCCTGAAATTATTTCATCATCTTCAAAACAGACAGATGACAGATGTTATGAAAAGGGCATTGTTGTGAAACGGCAAAGTGTAGGGTATTAATAATAGAAATAGTAAACAAAAGACATTGAGAGTGGTTTCTCAGTTTTTCTGTAGATGTGTACTTTTCCTGTTTGAATGTTTTTCATAATACTTTTGGAAGTACTAAAAGAAAAAATTTCAAATAGAATTCAAGCTAAAATTAGTAGAGGAATAATGATGATGTATTTGAAAGAATAAATATTTTTGGCAGTACACAATATATATTTATGAATTCATTAGAATGAGATAAAAATATGTATTTCTGTCAGAATCTTTTTGTAGTCTTTTTAGTGTTTGATACAGGTGGTATCTTCTTCTCTAGATGTATTTTAATGAACCTACCTAAACAGTTGCTAACTCAGTCAGATTTTAGGATGGGGAAAAGGGAGGCAGGGATAAAGTTTAATCCTGTGTTTACTTCAGGGCTGATGAAGATATAAATGTACCCATTTCTTCAGTAGGTGCTGGACATCATCCCCTGAATTAGATTAAAAATTAATATTAGCCAGGCAATGGATTTGGGACTTCTGATGATTGTTCACCCAAGAATATCCTCTTATTTGAAGTTCCAACTGTTGCTTTCTCCTTTCACTCCCTAACAACACCCTTTTCAGCATTATTTTACACACAGCTATTGTATGTTTCTTGAGGTTCAGTTTCAGCATCCTTGGAATTACTAACACAATACAACATCACATATCCATAATGATTGTGACTAAATTATCTAATACATAAAAAAACTACTAAAAAAGTGTGCTTCTATGCCATTAATATAATTTAACATGGGTTTGTTTCTATCAAGTCAATTAATTTAAATAGAATATACTACTAAACATATTGCACTGTAGCTGCTAGCCTTTATTTTTATTCACTAGAAACACATGGATTCTTTTAATTATCAAAAATTCTGAATTAGTGGCATATAAATTAATGAGATAACTTCTCCTAGATTTTAAATGCAATTGTATTTCTAGTTTTTTCTCTTTCTCTGTAACATATTCCCTGCTTCTAGAAATAAATTGGATGAAGCTTCCTTTCGCCCTCTGCAAGATAAATTGTTTCCTTGTGTGAAAGCAAAACAACTAGAAAAATAATTTTTTCCATTTTGGGCAGCTCTGTTGAGTTATAGTGTCATTGCACAGCAGGCTTTTATAGATAAGGCAGTCAGGTGTGGAGGAACAAGCGTTCTCAAGGAGAAAGAGGCATATTTGGGGAGAAAGGGGAAAACATTCCTAGCAAGCCTGTGGTTTGTGATCTATGTGAGAGAAGGGAAGACAGCAAGTTGGGACAGAACATGGTCTGGACTAAGGGAGCAGACTTGTGTGAGGTTTTAGCTGAGCCCCTGAAAGTAGACATTAAGTGTGACTGGCTGCATTTACAATCACATTTAATCTTCATACCAACTCTGAAAGGTAGATATTATTATCTAAATTTTGTTGGTGAAGAAATTGTAGCTCAGGGAATTGAAATGACTGGTAAGGGACAGGATGAGGAATTTGATTCCAGGTCTTCTGATTCTAATGGATCCATTCATGTCCTGCCTACCCCCACCTTCCATAGAGTCTTCTTTGTCATCAACAGAAAGTGCTTGATGGCTGGGTTCAAAGTAAGCCTGTGGCTGTGGGGCCAGAGTATGATGCTTCCCCCTTTGGGATCAGTCTCAGGACATCTTTACAGAACTACAGTCATTAGACTTTATAAAATCTTCACAGCATAGTCTTGCTCTCTCTCTCTACTTGAGTATTTGCTGAATGTCATTGCCTCAAATTAAACCATAAGTTCCTGAGGGCGTGGAGCAGGTTTGTTTTGCTCACAGCTTTATAGGCAGTGCAGCCCAGTACAATGCAGGAACATAGCAACATTTGGATAAATTTAAAATTATCCAATTATGGATAATTTTAAAAATAAACTTTCTTTTTAGAACAGTTTCAGATGCACAGAATTATTGTGAAGGTGGTACAGCCTACCCAAATACCCCACATTCAGTTTCCCCTATTATTAATGTCTTACATTAGTGTGGAATATTTGTCACAATCAGTGAACCAATATTGGTACCTTATTATTAACTAAACTCCATAATTTATTCAGATATCCTGTGAATTCTTTAGTTTTTTATCTTATGTCATTTTTCATTTCCAGAATCCCATCTAGGATACAACATTACACTTAGTAGTCATGTCTCTTTTTGGCTGTGAAAATTTCTCAGACATCCTTGTTTTGAGGACCTGACGGTTTTGTGGAGCACTAGCCATATATTTTGTTGAATGTCCCTCAGTTGGGATTTGTCTGATTTTTTTTTTTTTCTCATGATTAGACTGGATAATGTGTTTTGGGGAGGATGACCACAGAGGTAGAGTGTCATTCTCACTACATCATATCAAGAGTACATACTATCAATATGACTTATCACTGTTGATCACCTGGCTTGAGGTAGTGTTTGTCATATTTCTCCACTCTAAAGTTACTCTTTTTTCCTCCCCTTCCATTGTACTCTTTGGAAGAAAGTCACTGTGTGCAGCCCACACTTAAGCAGTGGGGATTATGCTCCATCTTATTTAAGGTGGAGTATCTTCATAAATTATTTGGAATTTTTCTGCACAGGGAATTTGTTTCTTCTTCTCCATTTATTTATTTATTCAATCATTTACATCAGAGTGAACTCGTGGATACTTACTTCATGCTTTGGGTTAGAATCCAATGCTACATCATTTTGTTTTCTATAATTATTTCAAATTTTGCCATTGGGAACTCTTCAGTAGGCTACCCCCCATCAGTGCAGGGTTTTGTTTTGTTTTGAGCACTTTCTTATTTTCTGGCCCTACAAGATGCTCCAAGCTCATTTTGTATATTTTATGTCCAAGTCCTAGAATCAGCTATTTCTCCAAGGAGTTCTAGTTCCTTTTATTGGAGAATGGTATTAGAAACCAAGATCTTGGCACTAGATATGCTCATTGCTACCAGGGTGTCATTGTTTCTAAATCCTTTCAGATGACAAAGCAAGGAGATATATGTGTGTATTCTTACCAGTATTTATACACATATCTATAAACACTTCTATATGCAACCATCTGTATCTATTAAGCTAAACATTAGTTTATACTGATGCCTCCAACTTTAACTCGTTACTGTATGGATCATTCTAGACTCTTCCCATTGCTTATCTGTAACCTCCCATTCCAATAGTGAGAAACCTGGTTTCCACCATCTGCTATCCATTTACTTACTGGTTCAATTCCAATATCCATCAGTGGTTTTAGAATTGTTAACCCATAATTCATGGGAAAAAACTTTATCAACTAGAGAACATGTAGAGTCCCTTTTGCCTTTAGACTGACAGACGCCACTGATTTCCAAAGTTATTTAGGTCAGCACCCTAATTCCCTACCCCATTCATTGAGATTGTTTCATACATCTGTAATATATTTGTATTCCTTTGTCACATTCTGAATTCAATCCTGAGATCCTCTGACCTCCAAAATGATTTTTTAAATATTTGCATACATTAAGGTTTCACTTTGTGTTACAATGTTCTGTGGGCTTTGACAAATGTGTAGTGTCATGTATCCACTATTACAGTATCATACAGAATAGTTTCATCACCCTAAAAATCTCCTGCACTTCACCTATTCAACCCTACCTACTCACCTCCCACCTGAACATCTGGCAACCACTGATCTGTTTACCATCTCCATATTTTTGCCTTTTCTAGAATGTCACATAATTGGAAGTACACAGTAATTTTTTTTAACCACTAAATGATATTTCATTGTGTGAATGTAGCAAGGTTTGTTTACCCATTGGTCTATTGAAGGGTATTTTGCTTGCTTCCAGTTTTTGGCAGTTATGAATAGAGCTGCTATAAACATTTGTGTGCAGGTTTTTGTGTGAACATATATTTTCAAATCAGTTGGGTAAACACCTGCAAGTACAAATGCTGGTAAGACTATTAGTTTTATAAACAACTGTCTTCCAAAGTGGATGTACCATTTTGCATTCTCACCAGCAATGAATGAGAGTTCCTATTGATTCATGTACTTGTCTACACTTAATATTGTCAGTATGTAGGATTTTAGCCAGTTGAATAGGTGCGTAGTGGTATCCCTTTGCTGTTAAATTGATGAATTTTTCACAGGAAAGGGTACCATTCACTCATGTTTCCTGTACATGTACAATTTACAGATTATCTTCTGGACCAAACCCTTGTTTTATAACTCAGCAAATTGAGGACCAGTTACTTTGCAAAGTCCCAGTGGCATTTGGTAGAACAGAAATCACAACAAGGTCATTAGTGGGACCATTTTCAAAAAACAAAACAAAACAAACCCAAAAGACACCATTGCTCTTTTACAATAACAGATCTAGGTTTGTTGGGTAGAATTTGGAGAAGTCACAATGGCAAGAGATGTTTTTAAGGAAATTATGAGACTTCAGAAACAGAGACAGGAACTGTGAGCATGAGCAGATCCCTGGTGCCAGGCATTATGGGAGCTCAGATGATACGGGGCCATATTTCTGAGGCTGAGGTGGAAAGTCATTGAATATCTAATCCTTTTAGCTTTGTACTAAGAACAATTCTACTTCCTGACTCTGAGACTGCATTTTTTTAAAAACCTACAAGGATTAGAGCAAATCTATGGGACACTGGAAGGGGAAATATATACTGCCATCCATTATATTTGCTGTTTGTAAAACAAAAAGATAGAATAAGAACATATGCTGCTTACCTAGAATTTTTGTCTGGATGTGAGGATCTTGAATGCAAAATTCAGTGAAGTTTCATTCCAGTCCAGAAATATTGACATAACAATATTTGAAGAAATTCTTTATCTTAAATTTTATTAAGAAAATAAAAGAATGTATGGTTAGTGAGTCTATAATATGAAATTAAAATTATATGAACTTTACTATACAGTTAATATGAGCAAAATAATAATATATCACAAACTACAAATCCTGTTCTGGCAGTAATTCTGGTTCCTTCATCCCAAGGAACTGGTGAAACCCTCTGCCAGATGTGACCAAGGAAAACATTTCTGCCTTAGTTCATTATCCAGGGCCTACCTTGCTATTCTGCTGTGCCTCATACTCATATCCCAGACTCTATGTGCAGATTGATTACTTTTGTCATGGGTTTTACATCTAATTGCATAGAATTTTCTGTATTTCTATTTGCAGTTGCCCAAAGTTCAGATGCAGTATTTGGAGTGCAAAGGTGTTTATTATCTCTAGGCATCTTTTTCATGTAGTTGCTTAGCTACAATCAAAGCTCTGCAAGATACTGGATTCAGCTTTCCATATTGCTCTGCACATGCCTGTTCTGATCTGTGCTGTTGTGATGACCAAGGTATGGATTTTTGCTTTGTGGAGGAAAAGAGAGCTGCTGCTCAAGTAGGGATGACCTGAAATATTCCCCAAAGGCAGAGAATTTGTGGATTCTTTAGAGTGAACAAGTGGACATTACTAATTTCCTGGTGTGGCAGTTGGAAAGGGGGTTCCCAGTGTCATTTCTCTCTACTCAGAACTGGCTGGGGGGTGGCCCTGTGTGCCAGCCTCCTCTTAAGGGTGACACTTCTTAGAGGTAAAGTATGCCAACTGTGTTGAATCACTTTGGGATCTGTAATTTCTGTGTACTTGTCTGACCTGAAGACATGAGATGAGTCTCAGAAGCTCGGCCACAAGATTTTCTGATTTTATTCTATTCTCTTTCAACAGATGGAGGATTGGACTAGTAGGAGCCTCAAGAGTCTCTCCTCTAAAAACCTCACTCTGCTTCAAGATTCTCAGGTCCTTTCTCTTCAGCTTCCTTTTCTCTTTTATTTCCCTAGAGATCTTCAGACCCAGGCAATTTAGGGTCACATTGATATTGCCACACACCAGCAGTGGTGTGAGAGCTGAAGTAGGGTTGGTAGAGAGTGCCAAGAAGAAAGTTCCTGAAGGAGGAGGAAGTGCTTACTTATAAGGTGTGGTTTCAGAGGCTCTAAAAATGCTTTTTGACTCCTTTGCTCAAGCATTTCCCTTTCTGATTCTGCCAGAGTTCTTGGAATTTTCCCAAATCATCTAATCCCCTGGGTTTGGGTGCTAGAGTCTTTCATAAAGTACAGGTGCTATGTAGGTGCAGGAACCATGAAAAATTTAACTCGGTTTAACTTATCAGTTAAACCATAGTAATTTAGAAAGGGAACAGGATATTCCTGGGGGAAGAGGTTGTGAGACAGGTGAGATTTGATATGGGAAGAGCAGTGATTCTCAACTTAGGTGGTTTTGGATTCCTTAGAGAGTATTTCAAGCTCTATAGACCTTCTCCCCAGAAAAAAGTACATACAGTGGAAGTGACTTTTGCAGCTGAGCATGTTCAAAAGTCAAAACTAGAGACAAAATTTTGCTTGAAAAGCCCTGATCTAATCTATGACGTATGGTATAAATGGTTTTGAGGTATTTTGCTTTTCAGTAATTCTTATGCATATTGGAATTTGCTTACCATTGATCTAGACTAAGGATGGAATAAAAAGAATATACATATTCTGATATCTGACTCTTCACAACATTCTGCCTTTGAAGTACCTATTAACTCTCTGGAGGAGAAGAGGAGATAAGTGTCAATTCTAAAGCTTGCCTGCAGGGTATATTGCATTTTGGTTTTTACTATTGAGCCACTATAACCTTAATACATGCTAATAGGTTTGTTGTGGTTGAAGATGAAAAATAATTAATTGCAAGTCTAGGTTCTAAAGCCAGAATAGAAGTTAAATTTGGACAAAATGAGGCTCCGCTGCACACACAAAGCTAACTCCTGATTTGGAGCATTTGTTGTTTCAGGTGGTTGAAGGGATGGAAAGCAGAGCAGCTGGGAAGGGAATGGGAACGGAAGGCGATCAGAACAGGGCAGAGAACAGAGAGAGAGAGAGAGAGAGAGAGAGAGAGCGCGAGGATTGTGTTAAAGCCCCTCTGCTGACCTTCAATTTTTCCTTGGACCAGTCCCAGCTGGAGACTTTTCTTCTTTGTAAAACTTCCTCTGTTCCCTCTTCTCTTTGCTCCTTCCCCCTCTCCTTTCTCTCTCCATGTGCCCAGCATTCTCCCCTGGCCTCTTAGCACTCAGCAAGTGAGGCCCAAAGGAATTTTCCAGGTGAATAAAGGAAAAGCATCAAGCAGCCTTATCACTAATTCCCTGATTCCTCGGGGTTTTATTGTTATTAATTTTCTTATGCAGTGTTTCTGTGAGACAGCTGTGTTTTCAGCTGGAGAAAAGCCTGTGACCTTAAGGACAGAAAAAAAATGCCATTAAGAAAGGGAGTGGAGAATTTTAAAAGTCAGGATTTCTTTAAATAGCATCAACTGTAGCCAGTTTCCATCTTTTCTACAAAATCTTGCCTGGCTGAATAGAAAGGAGATGGCCATTCTCTCTGGTCTGATGATTTCCAATTTCTTTCTTGGCACAGAGTCATGAACAACAAATTTTCTTAGTATCTGGTGAGACCATTCATTTATTCACTCTTTAGGCAAGTTTATAAATCTGTTAGTTGGAAAGCTAATAAGTGATTTAGGAGCTCTGGCCATTGCAAAATCTATAATCTCTCTATTGACATGTAAAGTCACAGCTCTACTTTTGACCCTATTTCCTCATTTGATAGGAAATAAAAAGGAGCCCATATGATTTAATTTATTGTTTGTTTATTGTCCAGATTAAATGAGATAATGTAGTATGTGAAATGTTGATCATAACTTAGCCCCTGCAAACAGCTTGGTACATGTTAGTTTCAACTTCCTTTTTTGGACGAATATTCCCACACTCCACAAATTTCTATTCCCATCAGAACCTAGAGCCCATTACTTAGAACCCTGATAGGTGGCAGGAAACAATAGGACATGTGTATTCATGCTAAAGCCACTTCTAATGTTACACACGGAAGGGTGGCTGTGACTGGCTTTTATATGTCCATTACAATAGATTTCTACACCTTTAAGTTATGTTTCTCAAGTTAAAACTCTACTGGTTTTATGGAGCTATATCTCCACCTGATCAAGACAGAAAATTTGTGAGATCCTTTGCCATATATGCAATCTGCAAACTAAAGGATTTTGTAGTCAAATAGCTGGATTTTAAAGAGTTTTATTTATTTATTTTTTGTGGTATGCGGGCCTCCCTCTGCTGTGGCCTCTCCCGTTGCGGGGCACAGGCTCTGGATGCGCAGGCTCAGCGGCCATGGCTCACGGGCCCAGCCGCTCCGCGGCATGTGGGATCCTCCCAGACCGGGGCGCGAACCCGGTTCCCCTGCATCGGCAGGCGGACGCGCAACCACTGCGCCACCAGGGAAGCCCAAATAGCTGGATTTTAAAATTTCTTGCTCAAATGTAGTTATGCTGACATGCAAGTTCCATGGGGACAAAGTTTTTGTCTCTTTTCTTCTTTTCATTGTAGAAACCCAATCACTCAGCACAACGCCTGACACAGAGTATGAACTCAAAAATATTTGTTGAATAAATGAATGATGAATGATCTTGCCCAAGCAGCCTAATGAAAGAGCCAATCCAGCCTCTGCCTCTCCGGAATATCTGAGAATATCTAAAGATATTCTCAGGAGTGCCGAGAAAAAATGTTTTTGAGTGCCTACTATGTGTCTGGCATTGTGTTAGGTCCTTGGGATTTTATGGTTAATAGGCAGTCATGCCCCTTGCCATAAAATGAGCATATAGCTTAGCAGAGAAGGGATATTGTATTAAAAAGTGAATACTAGAGGGCTGGTTTTTGTGAAGAAGAAAGCACAGAGTGTTATGGGGGCACTGCAGGGGGTCACAGTATGTGAACAAAGGCAAAGTTTATAAAGCAAGTGTTAGAGAACATGAAAACATCTTGAAAACTAAAAAAAGCATTTCGAATGAAAGGTGCTATCATCCAAGTCCTTGTGATTAACTAGCTGTCTCTTTCCTGGTGCTCTGTCTCTTTCTTGGGATACAGAGGGAGGAGCATAGTTGTTCCGATGTGTATATGACCCTGAGACACAGCTAAAGAACCAAGCCTGAATAGGACCACAAGCCACTTGTTCTAAAATTCTTCTTTTGAGGAAACATCTATCTCTCTTTCAGGATGCCAGCCATCACACTGGCCTTCCAGCATTAGCATCTTTTTCAGCCTTCTGCAACGTTTGCCTCCTCCACACATAGGCTTCATCACGGCACACAGACACACACCTTTGCCCAAACTTCAGTACCAGGCTTTACTATGACAGACTCTGCAAAATCTCCTTGAAAACATCTTAAAGCTTCATAGTCCATGCTTCTTTTCCCAAGATCACTGCACAACTACTTTCTTTGCAATATATTTATTACTTTTCAGCTCATGTGAACACAAGGGAAAATAGAGGAGAAAGACATTGTTGTTTGTAGATGTTTTTGTTTTCTGGTTGTCATTGTTTTCCTTTAGAGTCAAAGGATGGAAGAAAGCCTGAGCTGTCGTTTGGTTTCATTTCCTATTAGGCAATCACATAGGCCCACTTTTAAATGAAACCTCTCATTTTCAAGTCACTTAGAGAGGATGCAATTCTGTAGTTTCCTTTGGTATATTATTCCAGATTAAATAAACTTGTTTTAAAAAATGCCTTTTGAGATCAGCTCGGTGCTTTGTGTCCACCTAGAGGGGTGAGATAGGGAGGGTGGGAGGGAGACGCAAGAGGGAGGAGATAAGGGGATATATGTGTATGTATAGCTGATTCACTTTGTTATACAGCAGAAACTAACACACCATTGTAAAGCAATTATACTCCAATAAAGATGTTAAAAAAAATGCCTTTTACATTTAGCTCAAGTATCTCCTATTGCCTCCGAGGATAAGTGTTAAGTTTCAGTGGTAGCATAGCTTATGATGTAGTTAAGAGCTAAGGTCTTGGAATCAGTCAGATCTTGGCTTAAATATGACCTCTACTTCAGATGAATTGTGTGATTTGAGACAATTACATGACCATTTTGTATCCTGGTTTTCCCGTCTGTAAACTGAAGAAAATGATACTCAGATCAAGAAGATAATGAAAAGAAAGAAAGAAAGAAAGAAAAGATAATATCTGTGACCCTGACATTGACCTAGTTTCTCTCGCATGATGAATATTTGATAAATAGTGGTTATCATATTGCTCTGTGTCAAGAATTAAATTATAATATATTTGGAAGCAGGAAGCATGACTTGTTTGGGTTTGTATCCTGCACAGCCCTTATACAGCACTGTAGATATAATAGTTACACAGGAATTCTGTATAAATAATGAACAGAAAAGTAAGATAGTAAGTGTAGGAAACACCTTGCTCTTCTATTAATTAGGTCCATGACAGGACAAATCATTTGCACTTCCTGAATCTTAGTTTCTTCATTTGTAAAATGGTTGCTTTATAAATGACTCTTTGCAATTGAATATTTATGACAAGTATTTATTCTGCTTTATCAGAACTCCAGAGAAGGAAGCTGTTTAGGCAAAATTTCTGAGCCTAAGAATGATTTTTTTAATTGCTAATCTGATTTTTAGAAACTCTCATATATCTTATTTAGCTACATTTTAAAACGTCTTTTAGGGGAAGTGTTAGAAACTTTGTCATATATTCTTGATTAGATTTTGGATGAAAGGAGGTGAATGTTGAGTTTCTGTTCCCTTTGGTATTATTTCATGAACAGTGTAGAACCAGTATTCAATACTGGCTACCAAAGTGAAAGTGGAGGTGGGGGAAGGAGGTGAAGGAGCAAACTCTAGAACAATCCCTTTTATTTGTTGTTCCGGTGACAAATGGCTTCAGCTTTCTCCCTGGAGTGTTTCCAAATCTGTTTGCTAGACATTCACCTTGACTCTGCCCAGTATTATCAACCTCAGCTAAATGAAACTGCAGTTTATGACAGCACGGAAGCTACAGAAATGCAGCTTGTAAAGCCTGGGCCCAATTCTTTTTAGAGAGACAATGATAAACTCACACATATTCATTTAACTTTATTGATTTCTCAGAATTTTAGGTGGATTAAGGTTAGAGGTTTGTGATGGGGAGGAAGGGGAAAATTCCTCTCCATCACTTCTTAAACACTCTTTGGAGTTCCTTTCTACACTTGACTCTTTTCTGGAATGCTGAAAGTTCCAACTTGAATATTAACTACATCACAAAATTCTAAGAAAATGAATTATTTTGTCAGTTTCACCAAGAACACTTACAGATTCCCAACAAGCATAGTATCCTTCAGTTAAGTGGATAAACCATTAGGTGGAGAAAGGAGCATGTCAGTCTTAGCATAATCTTCTCATCTGATCCACCAAACTGCAAATCTTATAGAGTTACCAGTATATACACCAATGTTGACTGAGATACATATTAGTAATACATAAATATTAGTGATACATAAATAGAAACAGGTAAAGAAGACTTTATCCTTAAGTGTGTAGACTTACAGAATCCTAGTTATGTGGTGGTATTCTGCAATGGAATTATGCCATATTTATTTCTTTATTTCAATCAGTGGGTGGCATTCCTTAGATTTTGGATAGACTAACTTGTAATCTGGGAAAATTATTGGTCCAAATTCACATTAATTGATAACACCAATGAGAATAAAATTTAGGTTAGTTGATAGCATTTCACAGCTTTGTTCCATAAACACTAGATTCATATCTTCATATTCAGCAGTTTGAATTTATGCCAATGATATCAACAAAAAGAAATCCAAACTTAAGGAAATTTCCATGTTGAATCAAATAATTATAAACAAGTTATTTTTTCTTAATTTTCTAAATACTATGCCAGTGATTTCATCGGATATAGAGCAAAGAGTCTTTCCTTTGAGAACTTCCTTTCCCACAAACTGATTAAAAATATACAATCCAGGAAATCCTTTTAGTACAAACTGGGGAAAATTGATATAAATGAAAATAAGGTAAAATGAAAACAGTGGGTAGAATCTGACATGTTTATTTGATAAACTATCATAGATAGTTATGAATGGCACGATATAATTCAGAGTCCACTAATATTTATTTAATATCATTATCACGTATATTATCTTATTTAATGTTTACATTAAACTGGTAAGGTAGCTCTTACTATCCCCCAGCACCCTTTTTGAAGACAAGGAAACAGATGCAGGGAGAAGTTAAATAATAAGTACCCAAACAAGTATTTAGTATGTGTGGGAACCCAAATTCAATTCTCGTTCCATCTGACTCTAGACCAGTGGTTTCCTCATTTTGCTGATGCCACCCAACCTTTTCTCAGTCAACAAACCTAATGATTCCTGTCCATCAATAGAAGTTTTCCTCTATGGGCTGGGAAGGTAGGAGTTTTCCCTTGAGATCCCATCAGAATCCATGTGTGGGTAGATGTGTGTAGTTTGGAAAAGATGCCAGAGATAATTCTACTTCCCTACCACACACCTCGATTGACACTCTCTGCATTGTCTCATGCTCTATACCATAATGATTTGATTTTAGTCTATTGACTTTAGAATAGAACTTCTTCCAGACCTCTTGTTTAATAACCCTGTATTAATTTTTCCTTGCACAAATTTACCAGGCAATAAGTTTCATGGAATACTTCTGGGTTAACATATTTCCTTCTCCCAGAAGTATATACTGGAATATATGGGGCAAGAAACTCTTAACATACAGCTATATTGTTTTAATTAGGAAAAACCCCATCAATTCAGAGGTTATTATATGAAGCTGGAAATCTCTGCTTTGTCACATCTGTATATTTCTCATCTCGTGAGAGCCTTTGACCTGGCTTATGATGCCTTAATGTAATAGGAATCATTCCATCTAAGCTTACTCTGATGCTCACGGCACAAATGCTCCCTAACATGCTTCCAGGATTGGGGTTTAATTCCTTTCACTATCCCCCTACCCACAGGGCCCTTTCTTTCTCTAGTCTCCCTTGAGGTTCTCGATCCCAGCCATGCACTGCATCGCACACAATCCCCTCCCTTCCTCTATGGTACTCTGCTATGTTGGCCAAGTTACAGCCATACTTAATATTCTGTTGTGTTTTTTACTGGTTGCCTTGGGCTTTCTTCACACTTTCCTCCAGACATTAATTCCTTTTAATTTATTAGCAAAATAAAGTGGGGAGTTTTGTGATGTTGAACTGGGCATAGGGACAATACATTAGAGGGTTAGGGCCATGGAGCTCGTTGAATTTAGGTGTCCCGAGCCCTCTGGAAATAATGTCAAGTAGGTTGAATTCTACAGCTTTATCTTCAGTCTTTATGACTCATAATACCTGCTAAAAAGAGCATTTCTATGTTGGTGGTTTCAGTATCAAAATGATATTCTTTCAAAATCTTTGGCCAATTTGGATTTCACAGAGAGCACAGCCATTTCAGGTTTTACCTGAGGGAAAGGAGCTGTTACTTTTCATAGAAAAGCTGCTGTCTGTCAGGAACCCAGCCAGGAGAGGATTTTTCACAGCTGGGCTTGATTGTTCTAAAACTCTTCTTGGAGCAGCTGTGAGCCGATGACTGCTTCTAACCTCAGAAATCAAGTGAAAGAAGAGAGCCTTATATTTTGCATATTCATCTCTACCTTTTTTATTGCTTACTGTCTGCTCTGTCTGGGCTCTAACATTAGTGGACGATGGAGTGACTGAGCCTACAAATGATGTAATTTCAGGAACAGATGTAATTTTCAACCTTTGTCAAGATATCTGAAATCTTACAGTGAGAGAGACATTCTTTTGGGACTCTCTTCAAGAGTTCCATATAAAAGCGTAAATACCATTGGGAGGTATTGTATTTTAAGCCTTATACATTTTTGCACTTAAAACACCTTAAGGCAATGTCGTCTACACCTGAGGGATACTCATTGACAACTAGCCGAAAGCAAAATAACAGGAAAAACGGTGAATCTCACAGTTTGCCAGGAAATGGTGCTAAAACAAACCAAGGACAAAGTTTGTCAAGTTCACACATTTTTGGTCCTCCACCTGTGTTTAATAATCATCCTACTTCAAGAGGTTTTGGCACATCACATTTACAGGACACATATTTATAGGTTATTGTAAAAATTAACAATGGTAAGCATTAGTCTGTAACAGTGGACAGGCTAATGTACAATGTTAAAATGTGGAATATGTTATTTTCCTGCAACCAGTCAAAATATGATCAAAAAATTGAGAGTGTATTCATCTTTCAAGTAGATGATATTTTTGCTTTTGTTAGTTATTCATTTGGATAATTGTGGCCTGTCTCCCTCCCTTGATGAGATCAGAAGGGATTCCCTGGAAGGATGGAAGCAGAAACAACCTTTACTGAGTAGAGAGTAGGTGGACCCAGACTATGTTGCTCAGTTGGGTCTAAGAGCACATGGGTCAGATTACAGGGGGATGCCCCACTGGGTCATCCTCACAGAAGGGGCCAGAAGTAGAAATTGGGAGAAAAGTTCAGAGATTCAGGGAAGATGAGAGCAGAAAGAGAAGACTGTAATTAATGAACTGCTTGAACAAGTGTTGGATGCTGATAATGGGGCTGAGAGTGAATCTTTACAGATTTGTACCACCCAGTGCTTGATCAGGCTAGATCTGTTCATAGCATCTGGGATAGAATGAATCTATTCTTCTCTACTCTATTTTACTTTAACACGTGTGTGTGTGTGTGTGTGTGTGTGTGTGTGGTGTGTTGAGTACTTCCTGTGGGCCAGGCTCTTGCTAGGCCTTGTGAATAAAAACACCACCACCACCAACACTTACTATTAGATACTGCAATAAGTGGTTTATTGCTCATTTAATTTTCATAAAAATCCCATTAGGTGAATGTTATCTTCTTTTACATATGGGCAGAGCAAGTTCAATGGTATTAGGAAATATGTCCAAGGTTACATAGGATACAATGGATAGAGTTAGAATTTGAAGCCAGTTTACTGTCTTTTTCTAAAATTTATGATCTTAGCTACTATGCTTTATAGCAGGCTATATGCATTAACCTGTTTCTAAATATTAATGAAAAGAAGGATTTCAAGAATCTCCATAGCATGGCTGGGTAATTAAAATTAAGCCTCTTGACTTATTGGGCTGTGAGGAACCCCTAGAAGCAAAGAAAAATTATTCACTCTTCAGCTTTGCTGGTACTTCTTTCCACTTTTGCCCATCCTTACCCCATCCTTTTGTCTGCTGTGTTGTGAAGGTAAGAGAGTACAGCGTACATGGTTAACAACTGAATTCAGAGCTCTTTCACAAAGATAAGCTCCTATGAGGAATTATGCAGAGCACAATGAAAGATGTTCTGAAGAAGAAGTGATGAGATCAAAAGGAAGGGTCTGTCATGTCCGAGGCCCTGTTCTGGGTGCTGTGTGATATGAATTAATATCTCACATCACTGCTGCCCTCCAGGAGCTTAAAAACCTGTCAAGATATTGCCCTAAAGCACATGACTACCTAGAGAACCAGGCAAAAATTAAATAATGAAACCTCCAAGAGATGTCACTATGCAGTTTAATTGTTAAATAATTGTTCTTGATCATGTGTGGTATGAAGACTCATGAAGGCTGGAAAGAAAGCTGGCATGAAATTTTAAAAAAAAAATTCACTAATAATTGAAAGATATGGAGGTTTTGATTCAGTGGTGAGGCTGAGGCAATGGGAATGGAATGAATAAAATCATAAGAAACAATATTAGAGATGGTGAGGAGTCCAGTTTGGTGCAGACTTGGATCAAAGGACTGGTGGCAGATAAGGCCGAGGAAGTGGGCTCGTGTAGAGTGGGTCAGACCAGGTGTCTGGGTGCTAAGAAGAAATCTAAAATCCTCCTTCCAAAGCTCCTCCTTTTTCCAAGCTTCAGAGCTGGCCCTTCCTTCCTCTTTCTTTATCCCACAGTCCAAGACATGTATGTCCAATTGATGCTTATAAATATTAGTGTTGGCCCTGAGTTTTCAAAGCCTTGGGCATTTGGGATGAGTGGAGCTGACCAAGGAACTTTGTGAGAAGTGTAGTGGGGCAGATACACTAGGTGGTGCTCTCCAACCAAGGCAGGAAGAGCCCACACTGACTAGCCAAAGTCTGACTGAGGCTCTACCCTCCCCTAAATCTGAAGTGAGTCACTGTCCTACTCAGTAAACTAATTACCATTCTTTGCTTAGTGTATCCCTCATCATTTTAGTTTTAACTATTTAGCTCTTTCACGATATTTTGAGGTGTGGGGGACTGGGAAATTTGTTTCTTAAAGACATTATTAAAGCTCATTTTGGCAAATGGAATTGAAAGCTGCATTAAGGGCTGTTGATATTCTGCCCAGATGCCGGGTAGATGATGATCTTTTAAACTAAAACAACTTGCTTGCCCATTGAGGGTCTATTTTGTTTCTTTCCTAGTGCTTAATTTTTGTATATTATTGTTAAGCTTTATGGCAATAAAGAAATAATCAATCATTACAGCCCTTTCTCAGAAGCGTGAAGAAAAGTCTATTTCTGCTTGAGATAAACCTTGGAAATATTTAGAAAAGAAAGCTCAATATAAGTGGGGCATGAGGTGTCTTCGCTGGCATGTCGCTATGGGAACATGCACTCTACCGCCTGGTCCTGGGCCCAGTGGAAGGAGACCTGGGATCAGGGCTTGGCATAGAGTAGGGACTTGGGAAACAGTGAATTGAGCACTCACTCTATCCATATTTTATGTTCAAGAAAGTAGGATACCTTATCTTTGTCCACTTTTCTTTTACTTCTTTCCCTGAAGACGACAGCAAAAATTTTGAGGGCTAAGTGAAAACATTAGGGCCACCCAGGGCAGCCTTGTGCAATTTGCTTTTCAGAACCAGCTAATTCTCATTCTTCTCCTGTCTTCCCATTCCTCTTGTGTATGCTGTGATGCTCTCTGGCACTGATGGTCCCACACTCTTCCATTCCACCTGGCTCCATTGCCCTGTCCTCTCCCTAGATTAAAATGACCCTGTTTCATGTCCGTGATAACTTAATAGCTCAGTTCTTCTAGTACTGCTGTGATTTCAAAAAATTTTAAAGTTCATGATTACACTTTTACTTTTGCAACCACTTGACCCAGTTTTAGATTTGTAAAATATGCTTACTGTATTCGAGACCCCTTGCTAGTTAATCTGAAGAAATGGCCTTAGCAATGCCTGAGTAGAAGCTAAGCGTGTCAATCAGCCCTTTCTCTCAACTGCATGTTAACATCATGCTTGCTTGAACAAAGGGAGTGAAGAATTTCAGGCACGTGTCAGGCTGAAGAAGGCGATGGTTTGGGGGTAGGCAGGTCATTAAGTTCTGTCAAATCAGATCCTCTATGAGAAGAGTTATATATCATAACTAAATCACTTGGGACCCTTCTTCTGCAGCCTTGTGCCTTGCCAGTATGTGGTGTGGCATATCCAGATAGGAACAATCTTGCTGGAGCAACGTTCTAGAAGGGTTGTTGCTAATGTTTGCTTACATTAATCACCAGAATCTGATTATGATTGTCCATTGGGCATATCCAGTCCAGGTAATTATTCATCATGATATTTGCTGGGGAGTTCCACATTGGGTCTTATAATTAAATGAGGATAATTAAACCCATACCCAAGAATGTAGGTCCAACTTACTAAGTAGTTAACAAGCAAATATACATACACAACATGTACACATGAGACTATCAATCTTATACATTCAAGCAATCACAAGATTTTCCATCTTAACTCATTAGAGAACTGGTAAAAGGTTTGGTCAGGAATGCCTAAGGGAAATGTCTATTCCCGGTCCATGTATAGGCCTTCACCTCCCCTCCCCATTTTCATCTAATTCTAGGATGTGATTTTGTTATCTGCTATGTGCCATGCTATTTCTTATCCCTCATACGTCTGTGTTGGAGTGATTATTTCTCGAATCAGAGCCCTTATACTACTATAGAATTCTGAGGCTCTCTGTCTGCAACTGCTCATAATCTACACTTTGAGTTTCTATCAGCTGTGTTTCTTGAGATCTAATGACTCCTCTTCCAAAGTACTACTGCCTGGGTCTGTGTAATGCTGGAACTTGAGATTTTCCTTTTTTTTCCCCAACAACGTACTGTGCTAGTCACCTGGATATGACTTAACTCTCTCCTATGCCTCACTTTTTTTTTTTCCAGACCTCTTATTTAGTGAAGGAGGTGTGAGTAATTGTAGAAATAACTGGCTTTTAATTGAAAAGAGAACAGCTTCCAAGCCAGCTACTACCTAAAAGTCTTGACTATTATAAAAGTGTCATTAATTTTAGGCTGCTTCCCCCATCAATTTGGCACATATGGAGGTCTTTAACCATTTTTTTGCCCATTCAGTTATGAAAACCTAGAAAGGATCTTTTTTGGTACTTAAGTTCTCATCCTCATCCTTGTCTTGAGGCCAAGACAGTAAGCAGTGCAGCCTGTGGCACACTTCGCTGAATGTCTGCAGCCTTCTTCCACAGGGAAACCAATATAAAGAAAACAGGCCATGTTACTAAAAGCAACAAGCTGTGAATGGTGGGGCAGGTCATGGGAAGGAGGACAGCTTTGGGGTTCCTTCACTCCCACAGAAAAAATGCAAGTCCTAAGGCTCTCCTATCCTTTTAAACCCTTCACTACCTTAATGGCTGGTTGCTGGGTGCCCTGGTTGTAGAACGTGGTGAGCTTTCAGTAGCCAAGCTGCACCCAGTTTTCCTGTGTTCTCTCTCTCAAGACAGTGGCAGAAACCTAAGTGATCAGTACTGTACGGTTTGGAGGTTAAATTCTGGACTGAATTGGGGATCGCAGAGACTGAGAAGGATTGAGGACAGGTGATAGACTTTAAGTTTTTTAAAAATTTATTTTATTGAAGTATAGTTGATTTACAATGTTGTGTTAATTTCTGCTGTATAGCAAAATGATTCAATTATACATATTCTTTTCAATTATGGTTTATCACAGGATATTGAATATAGTTCCCTGTGCTGTACAGTGGGACACTCTTCTTTATCCATTCCCCATATATAATAGTTTGTAGCTACTAATCCCAGACTCCCACTTCATTCCTCCCTCACCTCCCCTCTACCTGGGCAATCACACGTCTGTTCTCAATGGATAGACTTTAAGTTTTTGTTGAACTGTAAAATGCATTTATCATTTGAGCACCATTGTTTAGAAAATGCTACGATTCAAGCTGATGTGAAAGTTGAAAATTGTGTGTGTGCGTGTGTGAGTGTGTGTGTGTGTGTGTGTGTGTATTCACATGGCTCCTTTCCCAACTTTTAAAGCCTTACCATGACTCACTGCTTTCTTTCCCCCAACAAATAATCATCATTATGGATTGAATTAACTGGAAATGACAGATAGCAATGTTTGATTTTATGATTATTATAAATCAGTAGTACCAGAAAAATGTTGGCTTAATAGATCTGGACTCTTTAGTCTGAGTTCCTTGAAGGTCAGAGGTTCTTCAACATCAGAAGCGTACGGAGCCTGAGTCCTCTAATTGCTTTTCCGTTTGGGAGCTGGATAGAGGGGGAGAATATTTTTAAAAGCCCTCTTATAAAAATGCTTCTCCTGGTTGAATGAGTGGCTTAAACATTTGGATTCTTTATATGGGGAAGTGTTTCTTTATTGGAGTGAAGGAAGTTAACATGCTTTGAGAACTGAGGCTGCTTTATGCAGCTTTCAACACAGTAGTAAGAAGGTACTCAGGATGCATTTGTTGATTAAGTGATTGTAAAGTCAGCTCTAATCTGCTGCTGGACTCCTCTATTAATGAAAACAAATGTAATTCTGGCACACGAACTCTAATCTGGAAATGGCTTTTAGAAATCCACTCTACTGAATAAATGGTCCATTAAAGCCCATCATTATCAACATTAAGAAGGTACATTAGACTAGATGGAGGTGGGAGCCTAAGGGGGTGGGGAAGTATATTTAACTATTTCAAGATATTGATCGAGAAAAAATTAGCATCTAAATTTTTACCTGCTTTCTATTCTTACCGACAGCCTAAAATATCATATAAAGTCTGAAGATTATTAAGAACTATAAAGATTTGAGGTTTTACCTTATCTGTAATTTAAAACATGATTCTGCTTCAGTTTCATAGATACTGGCAGAAGACACAAGACTCCTGGGTCAGAGACAAAAAGCTTTATTACTCAGAGACATGGCAGTAGACAGGGTCTCAGAATTTTCTTGTGGCAATGCCTTGAGTCCTAATTCCCACAGGGTGATGCAAAGAGGTCCAGGTGACACCTGCACATGCAGTGGGTTGCATGACAGGAGCTCAACCCTCAGCTGGGGAACCCAAATCCATTACAATGATCAATGAGTAGGTCTGCCCTTTGCTCCGGAGGGAAATGCTCTATCTTCCATGGCTGCTTTTCATACAAGTATCCTTGAAAAGCTACTCCAAAACAAAGGAAGTCAGTGCCTCTGCTCATGAGATGTGCAGAAAAATGAGAGTCCAGTGCAGAAACTGTCTTGAAAAAACGTGGTGTCTATGCCCATTGTGGGCTCTCCATCCCTTTTTCACTGCTATCTTTAGGCCACCATCTTACCCAGAATGTAGTGGTTCTCACTGCCTCCAGTTTCTGCTCTCAAACTGGGCTTGGAATTATGCTGGGTATTTTTATTTTTGCTGACTCTGAACACTTGAGGTTTCCCAGGGATCTTTGCAATCAAGAAAGATGACAAATCAACTAGGTCTCTGGCAGGAGGAAGGAACTTTTTCTGGGACCAGTGCTGACACCTGCTTGGCCTAGGCATGGGGAAAGAGGAGAAAATGAATAGGAGAGGAGAAAACACAGTGAGGGGGAGAAGGGACAAATGAAGGATAAGAGAGAAAGAAGGAGGAGGACTAAAGACTCCCCCCACCCCATCCCAATAAAAGGGTTATGAATTTTGAGGAATGAGAAATAAAGAGAATAGAATTATCTGACACAGATTGATAACCACTGTTTATGACAAGCAGGCTGACAAGCAGAAACACAAGAGAAAGAGAGAGGAAAGAGGAGAGAGGGAGGGGGTCTGTTGTATATTTCTAATCTAACTGCATTAGTTAAGCTTTTTCCTTGAGTATTTTTATCTACCATTTCCAATAGAATCAGGGACAGTATTTAGCATCTATTTATGAAAAGTAAAGCTGTGAGTCATAGAATGATGACTTAGCCTTACCGGCTAAGGCCCCAGAGGAAACTGTGTGGGTAGCAAAGAAATCAAGCTTTCATATATTGAACTTGCTGCGAAAGATAGATACTTTTTTAGAAAGCCCCTCTCTTTGGTAGAGTGAAAAATCTAAGGGAAACTTGAAGAAAACATGTTATGTAAGTTAAAGGTGAATGTTTGATGGTTATAACTTACAGAGAAACTTAAATTAATCCAGAGCTCTCTAAAGGTGGGAATGTGGACTCCACCAGCACCAACAGACTTTGATTTTGAAGGGTGCCTATGTCTGTAAGGTACTATTTTGACTGGGCTTCTTAATCTTCTCGGCAGCCATCCATGGCTTTGCTAAATCTCTTTAACAGCAGAAGAAACACTGGCACAAAGGTTAAATAACTTGCCCATCAGTGGACCAAAAACATGAACCAAGTCCCCTGTCTCCAAGCCCAGATTTTGACCCACGGTGTTAAACTGTAATGGAAACTAATAAAATAGAAAAACAAGGGAGAAAACATGTCATTTCTTTCTCTTTCTTTTTGTTTAAAGTTGATCCTCCTCTCTAAGATAGTGGAGAAAATATGGCAGGGAGCTGCTCCAGGCAAGGAACAGCAGCAGAGACAAACAGAGATGTCTGAGTGAAGGGGATGTGCTGGTCCAATGGTCCAGAGACGAGCAACCAACTCTCGGAACCTTTCATGCAGAAGGGCCTCAGTTTATAAAAGGCAGAGAAGGAGAGCTTTCCGAAGGACCTGCCCTTAACAACAATGTTTTTGGGTTCTTACATTCTGATATTTTTAGAAAGTAGCTGAATTTCCTCATAAAATACTGTGGTCTTTCTCATCATCCTTAAAGTGGTTCAACCTGCTGGTCTGGAGATTTGTTGAGTTTAAGACCCAGCTTCCTGTGGAAGAGCTGGTCTTGCACAAGCCCTGGAATCCATGGAGAGGAGGAAATAATGGGTACAAAGCATTAATGAAAATAATGATTATTATCATCTAAAGCAGCAACCTAAATCCATCTTCATTCCCTAAGGAGATGATGATTACATTAGCCTTGTCCAGAAAAGAAATTCTAACCGGTTTTCCCTTTTACCTCCCGACCAGTTTCCCACCTTTTCTAGCTCAGTGCCCTTCCTCTTCCTTTATTTCCTCCTGTAGAGCATAAATACAATACTACTTTTAATCTTACGTAGGTATTGTTCAGTGATTATTATTCTATTCTGTGTGTTCTCTATGTATTGATCCTATCAGTGTTGGCTGTCATAGAGTGGAAATGTCTCAAGGGCATGGAATCTGTTATTGTGAATTGTGTCTACAAAAGTGACAAACACAATAGGTGTTGAATAACATTTTGTGTTAACTCGAAGACAAAGTTGATGATGATAATGATGACAAACTTCTTCACAGTTTACTAAAACTAAAGGAAGTGGTAAATTTATTCCCAAAAGTCTTTGGAAAAAGAGCCTCAGATACACTCAAGATCATGGAGACTGAATGAAAATAGGAAGAAGAGGAAGAAGAAGATGAAGATGAAGACAAAGACGAAGAAGAAGAAGAAGAGGAGGAAGGGGAAAAGAAAAGGAAGTATGCCCTAGTCTTGCCCTTTTAAATCTATGGAGAGCATTTCCACTTACACATTCCATCATGAACATGCCTTAACCCAAATTCTCTGTCTTCCCTCTCAAAACAGCCCTCCTGACTAGAGTCTCCATTTCAGATTTATTCTCATAGCTTCCTTAGCTCAAAATCCCTGAGTCATTTATTATTGCTGTTTCTCTCATACACTCATATCCAATCAGTAATCAAGTCCTGTTGTTTCTGCTTTCAAAATAATTTCCATATCTTTCCCTTTCTGTTACCATGGATACCATCGAATCTCCCTTTTTGCTTCATGCCTGGACAACTACAGTAACTTCCTGAGTCTCTTGGCTCCAATGTACCCTGCATGCAGCTGCTGTGGAATAATTTTTTTGTCATATCACACCGCTGTCCAAAAACCTTCAGAGCCTCCTCACTGTTCTTCCTTAAAATCCAAATTCTTTAAAGTAGCTTGCATGGTCTTCCATAATCTGACCAAATTTAAAAGAACCCTGCTCATTTACATGATGCCTTTGTGCAAAATTGAGAAGGCACCCCCTGGAGGCACAGAAAGCCTGGTGATATACGGCTTACAGAGAGAAGCAAGCCTTTGTGTGAACACCAGATGAAGGGTGGTCACATCCTCGGGGAGCATGCCCTCTGCTGTAGGGTACACAGTGACCTTGGAGAGTAGAGCACATGCTGTTTTTCAACCCCCAACCTCTCCAAGGTCCTTGCAGGTCAAAACCTCTACAACCATTGACAGAACCGCCCTGCAGTTTACCTGTTCAACCTGATTTCCCTTTGCTCCTGAGCTCAGACAACTTTGCTTTCCTTGAACATGCTGTACTTAGTTTGACCAAAGTACCCTGACTCATGCTTTTTGCATTTCCTGAAATACACTTCTGCCTCTTCATAGCTGGATAATTCCTGCTTGCCCTTCAAAATTCACCTTAAATGTTATTCTTCTGGGAATCGTTTTTTAATTTCACAGTCTGAAAACACTGACCTCCTAGGTTTCCACAGCACGATGCATACTCAATCATAGTACAGAGGGGTCAAAAGTGATGACCCACAACTCAGATGGGCAAAAGTATACACTTTTAATTTTGTGGTAACTGACTTTATCTTGCTCAAGAGTTCTTATTTCTGGAATGTCAGAATCTTTAAACTTGCTCATTGCAAAGTAACTCTCTCTTTTGGATAATCAGACACTGCAAATGTTCTAACCACCTTCTCAAGGGAGTTGGAATCTGAGTAGGGGAATGTTTGCATGGACTGATGTGTCCAGGAAGAGGTGAATGATTTCTATGTTGTCCTTCTTTGCTTCCTTCTGATCCTCTGTTAAGCTCATCTCACCTGGTATTTGGGAGGCAGCCTCCACGCACATTAAAGCTGCTACCAAGCATCTGACTGTTTGAACTCAGGGTCTGTTTTCCAAGATGGGCAATGCATGGTGATTTCTCCCAAAGAGCTCAGCCATCACCTCCTGCTGGTCAGGTACCACATGGTGCTTCAGATTCCCAGTGACTCCATCTCATATCCTGCTTGGCGTACCTTTGTCTCTAGCAAGGTTACAGCCAGCATGCATGGTTCACATTCCACGAGGCATCCAGGAGCTTCTGGATTCCTTCCACATCCTATAAGCACCAAGGGAGAGTCAGGTGTGCCATACCAGGCCCATCTCTGCAAACACCTCCTCCACTCTTTGTTGCTTTGCTGCTCCAAGGCCAGCTTGGACAGCCTGGGAAAACAGCACTAGCATGGATGCTCTTCATTTCTCCCTCAACATCTCTGGGGATTTTGTGGCAAACTCTACTGTCACAAAATCCTCCTGTCTCCATGCATATGTAGCCCCTGTTCCAGGGATATACTCCGGGACCCATGATCATCCTCTCTGTCCTCTGACCTCCTTTATATCTCCCTGTGACCTCTGTCCCTCAAGTCAGGCGTTCTTTCTTTTCCCTTCCTACTCCTTAGGTGGATGGTAACTTCCCTTAAGTTATAACCTTAAATTTATATTTATCTAGAGCTTACAATACAGTTATATATTTAACATTTCCAATTTTGTTCCTGTTACTAAAAGGCAAGCTATTGAACTTTAGAAATACCTTTATTTTTCAGCAATCTCCGGCTTATATTACTACAATTTTGCCATGGACTTCAAGATCCTCTCTTACAAATCAAAAAGTTGAACAGTGGCTCTTTGTATTCTAGTTATAACAAAAAATCCTCCCACATGTAACTATGCATCTGGTTTAGTAGAGGACAGTCTCATGCAAGGAAGAGTGAAAGAGGAAACCATCAGTATATTACAGAAATATTATCTACTGCTACACAAACACCTATATTGTACTGTAATCACAAGTTCACTGGTCTGTCTTTCCTTTGACACTAAAAGTCTACCATGGGGATATGTCTTATTCAACTTTGCATTCTAATATAAATAAAACAAAAGCAAGGCTTAGGAACATCTCCAAGCCATCCCTGGTTCACTGGGGAAGACAGGGAGGATATCACGGGAAAATAAAGTATTACAATTTCATACCCCCAAGCAGGGAGTATCACACATATGGTGGAGAAGATGAATGAGCATCATTCTGGAAGCTTCTGGGTTCCTAAGCAATTGGGTCCTATATTGATTGGTTGGTCATGTGAGAATTTGCAATCTTGTCAATGGATCTTCATAGGGGAAAAAACTAGATAGATGTTGTGTTGTTTTAGGCTTCCTTGAGAGAAAAGCATAGTGCCCTTATTTTTATGGATCTGGCCAAGATTAGTGCTGGCCCTTATGGGAAATGATGGGGTATTCAAGGACTGAGATACTCAAGTTCAAATAATCAGAATAGTATAACAATGTTCAATTATTGAGCTCATACTAGATACCAGGCTCTTTGAGGAGCTTTACATATGTTAACTCATTTATTCCTTACCACAGCACTATGAAGTAGCTTCTATTATTAACTTCATTTTACAGATAGGGAGATGGGTGTGCAGGGAAGTTCAGTGATTTTTCTAAGGTCATGTAATTAGAAAGCAGCAGAACTAGGATGTGAACCCAGGGAGTGCAACTGAGAATTACACCTGAGACTCTTATTTGTACAATTCAAATGTAACTTTTGTGCCTAAATTCAAACTGTTGTATTACAATCAACTGAATAAGCCTATTTTATATTTCAGGCTTATAGTCCTCAACAAAGATAGAGGAGAATCTGTTGACTGAAAGGAGGAATATTTGTTTCAAGTAGAAGATGTGCAAACAGCATTCAAAAGGAAATTCCCCAAAAGGAAAATTTCCTGGGGAAATTCGCTAACACAGAGTCACAGAAAATTTACTTTCATAAACTGAGTGTTTTTCAAACTTTATTTAAAGTAAAACTTTTTTTTCCAAATAAAGTCTTACAAGTCTACTAAGCAAGATAAATGAAAGTGAAGCGGCAAAGTTTGCATTATCTTAGTCTTAAATGCTCATCAATCTTCAGCATCCCTCCCAACCCCCCTCCTTTCACCTGCATTGCATCACTGAGGAACAGATGGGGCTCTGTAGAGCATTTGACAAATTCATCCTGCCCCTTCTATGTACCAGGAGTTTTGTTACACTCTGCTATAAAATTTTATAAGAAGTCCACTACTGTACAGCACAGGGAACTCTGCTCAATATTACATAATAACCTCAACGGGAAAAGAATTTGAAAAAGAATAGATACATGTATAACTGAATCATTTTGCTGTACGCCTGAAACTATCACAACATTGTTAGTCAACTATACTCCAACATAAAATAAAAAGTTAAAAAAATTTTATAAGTCCAAGTGTGATTAAAAGAAATGACTACTTTTCAAAATACGTATAGTCAGTCTGAAACTTACTTTATGGTGAGTTATTTGAACACACACATGTGTTAGAATAGCTATGAGGTTAGCTACTTGCTTACTTGACCAGGTGTGCACATCAATTTTGGGGGGGAAAAAGAAAGAAAAAATATTGACTTCATTTTTTAATTATGGCTTCATTTTCATATATTCACCATATACAGATACAGTGACTGAATTTTCTGAACTAAAATTTGAATTAGGTACATTGTCTGACAATGGGAAAGAGTATTTCAAAATCTAGGCCATTTATACAGCTCACTATACAGTTGGCAGTTTAGTGTAGTAGGGTCAGAAAGGTCTGGTTTTGAATCCTGGTTTCATATATTTTGAGCAAATTACTTGACTTCCCTATGCCTCAGTTTCCTCACCTAAAATATTGGATGACTGTGGTATTTACATCTCTTAAAGATGTTCTAGGTGCAAATGAAATCACAAAGGTAAAGTGGCATAGTACCCTTCACATAGTAAATGTTAGCTATTATTATTACCAGGCTGGTAAAAATAATATTTTTATGTTGGTATCATTTTTCAAATATAGTCAGCTCTTAATAAGCAATGAATAAAGGACAATTCATTCATGTATACATATATATATATTAAAATATACTTGTGGTACTGATGGGTGCCAGACACTAGTGGATACTAGGTATACAGTGTCAGTAAGGGTCATCCTCCATCCTCAAGGAGTGTACTTTCTTATGGTGGAGACAGAGAAGGCCGATGACCACTCTCAGTAGGAGCTGTGGAAAAGGAAGTGCTACTGATTTACACAGGGTGTGATGTTAATGGACAAAAGGAAGACATTTAAATGCAAGTGTGGCGTTAGAATAGGTTTTCAAGAGGGTTGGAAGTGAGCGGATTTGAAGAATGAGTTGGAGAATTGTGGACAAAAGGAACAACATGTCCAAAAGGAATGGAGATGAGAAACAGCTTGACATATTACTGAATTTATAGTAATTTAGTATGACCCAAACAAAAGGTACACAGAGAGAGGATGAGTTAGTTGGGGAGTTGAGGTAAGCAGGTGCCAGATCTTGTAGGGTGTTGCATGCTAGGAAAAGGAATTTGAGCTTTATCATGAAACAATAAAGAGCTGTTAAAGGAGTGTAATCAAGGGAAACAATATCAGTTTTGCACTTTAAGAAGATCACTCTGGGGTGGAGAATGACTTGTAGTGGGACAAACTGAAAACAGGGTGACCAGTTAAGATAGGAAAACCATTAGGAAGCTACTGCTATAAGCAAGTATGAAGTGGTTAGAGTACAAACTAAGAAATGACAGTAGGTATAGAGAAAGGTGTGTTTGGGGCAGATTCAAGAGATATTTAGGAGGTTGGCTGTACTAGGATTGGGCAAGTGCTTGGATTGTGGCAGTGTTGATGAGAGAGGAAAGAAAGTATAGGCAACACCAATTTTATTCTACTTTGGGTGAGATTTATCTAGATGGCAACTGTAAGAAAAGGTACAGATTTGGTAAGGAAAGAATGACTGGGCATAATGAATTTGAGGACCTTTGGAGTTTCAAAGGATAGCTGTCCCATAAGCAGTTGGATATACAGATCTCAAGTTTAAACAAGAGGTACAAGCCAAAAAATATGTGTGGAGTCAATGATACATACATAAGTAAGAGGTGATATTCTCAAGGAGAGTACCTACAGTAGAAAAGCTAGCAAAATAATAGAGACCCGGGGGACAATAAATATAAGATTTAATTATAGACACTAGATTCTACAAAGGAGATTGGAAAGAAGCAATAAGAGGGAAACCAGGAGAGAACTGGGAGGAAATGGTTTCATAAAAGAAAAAGTAGTCAGGAGCATCAAACACCACAAAGGTCAAGTAAGAGAAAACTTTTGAAATGTTCATTGAAACTGGGAACTAAGGGAAGTGACTGGTATTTTGGGGGAAAATAGAGTCAATGGAAAAGCTGAAGTAGACATTGAATGTCAAATCAAATGTCTATAAAGGAAAGAAGAGATGGGATAGGAGCTTATGGAAAGGGGGGCTTGAGGTTAAGAAAGTAATTTTTCTTTTAGCAGCTTAAATCAGTTATTCATTACCTCCCAGATTTGTATATGAGAAGTCTGGCATGACTCAACAGGGTTCTCTGTTTGGGGTCTCCAAAGACTGAAATCAAAGTGTTGGTTAGGCTGGCTCTTATGAGGAGGATCTGGGGAAGAATCCACTTTCAAGTTCTTTCAAGTTGTTGGCAGAATTCAGTTTCTTATGGTTATAGGACTGAGGTTCCTATTTTCTGGCTGAGTCCATCCTCTAGAGGCCACCTGAATTCCTCATTATGTGGTCTCCTCCATCTTTAAAGCCACAGCAAGTTGAATCTTTTCATGCTTCAAATCTCTTTTTTACCTGCTAGCTTAAATTTTTAAAAATTCTTAATTGTGACGTTACACATAATATAAAATTTACCATTGTAACCATTTTTAAGTGTACAATTCAGTAATGTTAAGAATATTCACATTGTGCAACCAATCTCCAGAACTTTTTCATCTTGCATAACTGAAACTATACCAACTAAACAGAAACTCTCCATTTCCCCCCTCTCCTCAGCCCCTGGAAACCACCATTCTACTTTCTGTTTCTATGAATTTGACTATTCTAGATATCTCATATAAGTGGAATCATACAGTATTTGTGTTTTTGTGACTGGTTTATTTCTCTTAGCATAATGTCCTCAAAGTTTATCCATGTTTTGGCATGTGTCAGAATTTCATGGAGAAGGAAATTTTTAAGATGGAGAATATGAGAAAAAAATGGATAGAGCCTGCCACAGGAAAGGAACCAACCCATGTATTAAGATTGGAGAAATCCTGGTTGAATTCCTACCATATGAGAGCACCTATTTGTTTTTCAAGATCTTTTGTTCTTTCAGTCTCCCAGGTAAAAAGCAAATATACCTGGAGATGAGTAAGCCATTAAACATCCAATGATTGATTAGTTGGCAATTGGTTGAAATCTAGGCCCTACAAGGAATGAGAAGATGATAGTGTCCAAAGATCAGACTGGTGGTCAGAAGCCATCCATCCTAAGAATCCTACAAAATTCATCTAGATTGTCTTGGAATGAAAGTTATGGCCATACTGAAGAAGATTTGCAATTTCATTTAGTTTGGTTTAGGTGGGTATTAATTCTGTTTGCTTATATTCAAGAAGACACTGTTGACAAAGGAACAGAGCCCAGAAAGGCCTCAGTGAGTGAAAAATCAGACTGAAACTAGATATTTCCATGGAGAATTATTTTTCATAGCAAATCAGTTGTACACAGAGAATTGGGAATGACCATGTTGCAAAGGGTTCAGCCCTCAGGGGCTTCATGAAACACTTTATATCTCCAGCTAAGACCCCCTCCTCTGACCTCTTGTATACTCAGCTACCTACTTGACATCTCTAATTAGATGACTAAAAGGAATCTCAAAGTTAACATGTCCAATACTGCACCTTGGATTTCCCACCTCTCCCCCAAATGTATGACTCTCCTACTCTTCCCCAGTTCAGAAAATATCTTCAGTATTAATCCAGTTGTTTAGGCAAAATTCTAAAAGATTTTCCCATTTCCTTTGTGAAATCTATCAGCAAATTCTGGCAGTTCTATCCTGAGAGCCGTTTACTTCCTCCCATCTTCATTGGACTACCCAGTTCAAGCATTAGTACTTCTCTTCGGAACTTTTGCAATTGGCCTAACCGGTCTCTCTGCTCCATTTCTCCCAGCCTTGAATCAGTTCTCCAAACAGCAGCCTCAAAATCCTTTAATGTCTTTTCACAACACTTGGGGTAAAATTTAAGTTTTCTATCATGGGCTCTGGACCCTGTTAACATTTCTGACCTTATCTACTATTTTCTCTTCTCTTACCACTTCCCAGCTGCACCTGCCTCTGTTCTATTCCTCAGACTCCCAAGTTTTGCTCTCATCTTAAATTTCTTTTTTCCACCGGGAACTCTCTTCCTTCAAATCATGTGATCGCTATCTCCTTGTGATTATTCTGATCTCAGCTCAAATGTTACCTCCTTAGAAAGTCTACCTAAATCTAAAGAAATCTTTCACTCAGTCGCTCTGTGGCACACCACCCTCTTCATAGACCTTTTCACTATCTGGAAAGATCATTTCTATCTATATGTGTATCACGAGAGTACAGCCTCCAAGGAGAAAAGATCTAGTCTGTCTAACCACTGCATTCCCAGAATGTAGAACAACGTCTGGTACAAAGTGGGTGTTCAATAAATGTTTGTTGATTAAATATGTGAATCCTTTGCTGTCCTTTACAAAAATCCTTTGAACATGCTGGTGGATTAAACAGATGGCAAGCAGGGCACCCTGTTTTCAGAATGGATTTCTGCTCTTGTGAAAGATGAAGCAAGAACATATTATTCAACGAATTAACAATAACAGTTCTGGATTCTTCCGGTTACAGGGTAAGTGTGTTTGAAGGTGAAAACAATGTGGTGTTAATCTCCCTTCCTGGCTTTGCAGAGAACCAGGAAGATGAAATCAGTGATTTCAAAATGAGTCATTGGAAACAGTGGTTTTCAAAGAACACACCTTGAAGTTTAAAGCAGGTGACATGGAGGGAGGAAGAAAAACATGACAATCTTTTAGACCTTGTAACTTTTCAGCAGTTCAGTGTAGGTTCATCAGTTAAAATATGTGCACTAAAGCATGGGCTCTGGCACCCTCAAGGAATGAGTGATCCTGGGTACTCATGGGTGGCTGTTTTCCCGATTGTTGATGGTTAACTTGTAATTGCTGTAACTGATTTTTTTAAAATGGGGAACATTCTAAAACATTCTAAAATGTTCCCTTAATTAAGGGAGGCAATGGAAAAAACATGGGCTTTAGAAAAGCAGGATAGACTTGGGCTCTGTCCAAGTTCTGCAACTAAAAAATTCTGTGACGTTGGCACTTAACCCTGAGCCGCAGGTTCTTTATCTGGAAGATGAAACTACCAATCTCTCATTGACGTGTTATGTGGATGAAATGAAGCAATGATTATAAAAATGTCCTTATACAAGATAGAAACTTCAGAAATGATAAATATTTTGAAAACTACTGGTAAAACATATTCTTTAAAAATATCAGACAACCTGTATTCTTTTCTAATGCCTCATTGTTAATATTATGAACAGAATATCTGTGATGTTAAAATAGCTATAAAAGTATGTGGTGTGAAATATGAACCCAAATACAAGTCAATAGTCCTGCAGCATTAAAATTGTCCTTTCCTGAAAATGTCTCTGATTTCATATTAGTTTGACTTGTTTGCCCTCCTCTCATGAAAGTCAAATGAAACAGGGCAAATTTGTGAGTTCCAGGAAGACTAACATGGCCACTTTTCTGCAAGATGAATTAGTCCCGTAAAGGCTACTCTTCCAAAAGTGGACCTCAGATTTCCAGAAGGTCTCCTTTCTTTGACAGGCTGTAAGGCAGTGTTTTCTAAGTTCCTTCTGTAAGAATCTGAACCCAAGAGAAGTCCCACTGAAAAAGGATTCTATGGTGAGATACATTTGGGAATAAGATTCACAGAGCACAGTGATATCTTCGGGACTCTGAAATGTCCTAGAGGAAGAAAAAAGCTTTCAAATCTGTTTAAACTAATGTTTGTTAAACTATTGGACTATACTTTTTTTTTTAACATAACACCCATTAACAGGAAACTTGCTTGCTACAGAACACATTTGAAGTAATACTGCTATGAGAAAGTGCTACGTTTATTTATAAAATAAAACTACCAAGACCTTCATGTTTGTCCCTGTAGGGAAAGAAGAGACATCATTTCCACCCCAAAGTTTTATCACCTTCCATAGTAGCAGTTCCCTGGGGAACATTTTGAAAATATGCGGGCACTTTTGTCTTCCAATGTGATCATACTTGAGCACTTACATAGGAAAAACATTATTACTATTTTATTTTTCTTTTATAGTTTGAGGATTATATAAATTTATTTATTCAAGTGGATCAGTTATACTACCTCTGAATTCTATTTTAGGGTAGCAAAGGGAGAACTACAAAATATTTGCTCTAGAAAGATGTTGCTGGTTTGGTAACAATGGGAAGAATTCATTGAAGGGTTTCTTACTTATTTTGATTGTCATCTCCACTCAGGTGTAGAAGTGTCAGGAGGTCCTTCTTTCAGTTTTGTCCCAAGCATGGATAAAGGTACTTCCCTTAGTTCCCCTCAAGCCTGACAAACAAAACAAAACAGAACTTTGATAGCCGGGAAATAAACGTGGAGAGTTGGAAGGACCCAAAGTAGGGGAAATGTAAACAATCTGGCCTCTAAGATATAACTGCTGCAGGGTCTTGCAGAATCGGTCCCACCCCTTAAGTTGGCTACAGATAAAGAAATGACTGACCTGAGTCTTTAACTTTCTAGTACCTGGTTCAGCTCCATGAGTTCATTATCAGTTTTTAAACGTGTTATTCAATGAACACTTTCTTAGGAAACTACATGGTACAAAGCCCAAGCCACAAAAGAAAGTGATTTACTTTTCCCTTTGTATTTGTTGGAACTGAGTTCAGTATCTTGTGGCAGAAAACCCAAACATGGTGGCTTAACCCAGAACATTTCATTACTTCATGTAAAAACTCTAGAGGTCAGCATCCAGGGTTGGTACGAATTTGTCAGGAACTTGGTGTCCTCCAGTTTTCTTCTCTGCTATCTCTTAGGGGCACTGAGCATTGTCCACGACGTCTGTTGAAGCCCCAGCTATTTGCCCACATCAGCCATCAGAAAGGAGAAAAGAAAGGAAAAAATAATCATGTCTTCTCCCTTTTAGGATAATTTCCAGAGTTGTGCACAACATTTCCATTTCCATTCCATTGGCCAGAACTTGGACATATGGTTGCACCTTGCTGCAAAGGTGGCTAGGAAATATAGTCTTCATTACAGGACCCCACAGTCCAGCTAACATCAATGGATTCATAATAGTTATTTTAAAAAGGCAGAATCTCTACCCCCCTTGTGTTCCAGAAGTCTCCAGATTTGTTCTGGATCCCATATTTCCAGACTCACCTCATCCTTATGGGACTAAATCTAGGAATAATATCATACACTTTGGGTGTGCCTTTAGGAATGACATCATACACTTCAGGTGTGACCAGTCACTTTTACAGGTTGCACAGTCATGCATGTCTTATTTTAATACAATAATGAAATACATATGACAGAAAATTTTCACATGCTTTAATGGGCTTAGAGGAAATGTTTTCTCAGGTGAGTACAGTTAATTTTTTTCTCTGATTTCTGCATCACTGGTAGTGAAAACATCTTCAAAATACTTTTCATCCACTTGCAGTTTTTCTTATGAGGTGTGATTTAATGATTCTCCTTCTCCAACTATATTTAGCTTTCTGATACCATAGTTTGGTTTGAAACATCAAAACTAGCCCTTATAAAAATGTACATGATTCAGTCAGCTTCAATTATTCGTAAAATGTTATGATTTGTCATTGAGCCAGAAATAGGATGATTATGATGTTATGTGGTTGAAAACTAGAGAAAGTAAATTCTTCAGTTATGGAAGGTGCATCTTACTCTCTCTCTGCAGGCTTATATGAATCCTGATCATCGATATCACAGAGAGTGGCTACATAATTTTGTCCTGATTGACTTGCATTTTTCCCTTTGCTTTCCTTTCTTTTCTTTCAGTTTAGATTTTTTAATGTAATTTTTTATTTTATATTGGAGTATAGTTGATGTACAATGTGTGTTCCTTTCAGGTGTACGGCAAACAGATTCAGATATACATATACATGTATCCATTCTTTCTAGTCCCCTTACTTTTCAATGTAAATTTTATGTCCTCATGTTTTACAGCCTTTAGGACTCCCTTACTCTGAATAATAATAATAATTAGAGGAGGAGGAGAAGAAAGAGGAGGAGGAATAATGTAAGAATCCTTTCCATGTGCACAGAAAATGCAGTATTTTATTGTAACCCCTCCCCGTATATTCCTGAAAATCCCTAAGGAATGCTCACATGCCCCACCAATCTATCCTGTTGGGGACTTGTCCCCTCAGCTGATCATTCTGTTCCAGATGACTCCTCTGTGCTCTGGGCATCTCTTGCTGGCTTGTAACCAACTTCTCAAGGCTGCTGCTGCTTTCATTGTACTGATTTGTCCCACTGTAGACATAAGCCCCTTTAATTCCCGAAAGTATTGGTGAGGCTGGGCTTGTAATGGTTATAACAAATTGACTCTTGGCTTGGGAAATACAAAGGAAAGGGAAGGGAGGGAGGGCGACCTTAAACCTTCTTGTTACTTTTTCAGTTGCTACTCCTGGAGCCTCTTGTTCATGGCCCGTCAGAGGGGAAATCCCATCTTGAATAACTTTCTCAACAGGGCTTCAGGAGTTCTTTCTTTCTCACAGCAGTGCCTTTGCCCATGCTCTGCCCCCCTCCCCCTCCTCCCACAGCTGTGCAGACAACCAGATAAGCAAGCTGTGAGGTCCAGTTCTAGTTAAAGCAACTGGGAACGTAGAGTCTATTTTCTCTTTTAAGATTATGAAATACACTTTAGATTTGTGCACTTTGCCTCTCACTAAAAAATGATGAAATTTAAATCAAGGAATGGCTTCACTGAGATGCCAAACTTCTGTTTACAATCTGGCGCCAGCAAAGTGACTGTTGAGGCTTAGCTTTGCCATTTAGTTTTGCCTCGATGCAGTGAACGGGGAACACCTACACTTCCTATGTACCTCCATTTAAACTATGTACCAGGTGTCATGACTTTGATGAGGTCCCTGGGTGTTTCAATGAGTACGGGGCATAGGACAAGCTGGGGCACAGGGCTGGTGGTTGTTGGAACCTTCTCTTTGCCCACCCCAAGTGGGTAAAGTTCTCCTGAGTCCTGCTCCTATGTCCTCTCCCACAGTGCCGGGGCATCTGCTGTTCACCACTGCTGGTCTCACCCCTAAAAATCCATCTCTACTACTGCTTCCATGTTGATTCACATTTGTCATTCTCTTCCTTTGTTCCCATTTTCCATCTTTCTAGCCTCTTACATTTCCTATCATTCTACTCATATATCTTAGATAATGAGATATATAGATATTGCCATCAAATGAGAATTTCTTCTCCCATCTCATAGCTATGGGAGGAATTTAACTCCTCAGCGTTCTGTATCTCCCTCATTGGGTGTTGGATGTTCTCAGAAACTGTTTCTCTATTGCTGAGAGCTGTTTGCTTTGTTTTGTTCAAGTTTCTCGGACATTTTTGCACCTGTTCCAGAAGTCTAATGTCTCCAAAGGACTTCAGTTAGCACAGCCAGGGTTTTTCTGTACGTGGATTATTGTAATGCTCCTCAGGTTTCATCATATGCTGCATACTAGAATGTACAGAACTAGATCAGAGGCTGTATTTTCCAGACAGGCCCATCTCAGCCCTGGTATGTCTTTGGGTTCTTGATGCTCCAGAAAGATGCAGTTCTACTCTACCCATGATAGGTTTGAGGGAATTGTAATTTGGTTAAAAAATGATTTGGGATTCAAAATTAGCTGTAAAGAAGAAATAAAGTTTGGATGATATAGTATGGATATAATATGAGAAAACAATAAGGAAGGGGGAAAAGGATTGTATATTAGTTGGGCACTTTTTGATTGTAAGTAACAAAAACCTGACTAAAATTAACTTAAAGAAACAGAGAATTCACTGGTTCATGCAGCTAGAGAGAATGGGGTGGAACTGGCCTTCGGGTCAGCTGGATATCAGGACTCTCTCTGCGTCTCTGCTGTCTCTGCTCCCCTTTGCCTGGTGGTGCTCTTCTCTCCTGTGGCTGAGATTTTTTCCATGCAACATATCTAAGGGGGCACACATGATTTATTCATTGTTCCAGGCCTTGGCTTAAAGAAAATCTTCCCAGCTCAGTGACCATAGAGGAACAGGTGGACTTTTCTCCTCCTGCTTCAATGCATATAAATCACAGTGAAAGATTCTGATTGGCTCAGTTAAGGTCCCGAGCCAGGACCAGGTCAGGTCATTTGCCCAGCCCTGTGGCAGGTGGTGTGTGTATGTAAATATATGTGTATTGTGTGTGTGTGTGCGCGCGTGTGTGTATGTTGAGGAGGGGCTATAATTGGAAACTCCTCCAGAATCACATTATTTTTTGAGGGAAATATAAGCAGTTACCACCAAAAAAGCAGTTACCTGGAAAAGGGAAAGGGGATATTTAGCAGACAAAAAAAACTGACATTCACTACGGGGATGAAGAAAGTAATTAAACTTTTCCAACTTTGGAGAAAAAGTAGATGGAAAGTAGAATACTAATACAAAAAATACAGGAGAAAAAAGGACAAATTTGTAGGGAGGATATGAAATAAAAACTATGATCTCAATAATAAAATATTTGAAGATAGATATTTGAAGTTTTTAGGAACTGTAGAATAGTTAATAGTAGGATGTATGATTAAAAGTAGGATAAACTAAACTTTGGAAATAATTTGAAGACTAGAGTAATGTATACTGATAGAAAAATAAGTGGTCTCATTTACTTGGTTTAAATTTCATGTACTTGTTGGTTTAGAATGGCACTGGGTGGATTCCCTAGAAGACTCAGACTTCAAAGTGGACTTGCAACGAGAAAGAAAAAAGGAGGCCAAGTGGGAGTTTTATCTGAAAAGATATGCAGATATGCTTTCAAAACTTTAAAGAGCAGGAAAGTGCAATGGTGACCTCAGCCAGAATTCCCATCTGTGAACCAACACAGCCAACCACAGGCACCAGAGGAAATTTCCAGAGAGGACATAAAACAGTCTCATCTGGATGGAGGCTTGTGCCAATGTCAGGAATGACACAAACAGTACAATACAGGGAAGTGTGGCCTATGTTTGGCACTGTAAGGTCCAAAAGTTCATGGATTATTCTTTCCTTAGGAAATAAACAGTTGGAAATCAAATGAGGTAAAAGGAAAATTACTTGGTAAGAGCAAAGCATCATGTCTTTAGTGTTCCTGGATAAGTAAATCCATATATATAATCTCTGGAGAAGTTAACACTGTTACAAATACCTACTCCATCCAACCCTTTATCGGCTGTAAGATGCTGATCAGAATCTTCGTATAGTAAAACACCCTATTTCTAGGCTGATGAATTAGTGTACTAACATGAAAAGAGAGTGAGCTTCAAGTCCTAGCTTTACTACTTGGGTATGACATAGTCACATAACTGTCTGAGCCTTGATTCACCCATTTGGAAATGGGGAAACTGGAACTAAGAACCTCAACCTCTTATTTCTTATCTAGTGCACTTTCTCCTAAAAAAAAATATTTCCCTCTCAAAGGGGAAATATTGAATGTGCAAATTGAATGAAAAGAGAATACGTGAAAGCACTGTACAAAGTGTAGACAGAAAGGAGGACAGCCATTTACTGAGCATAGACTACAATCCAGGCATTTAGGATGCGGAGATGACTTAGACATGGACCTACCATTAAAGGGTGTGGTAGACAGAATAAGGGCCCCCTAAAATTCCACATTCTAATCCTCCCAATCAGTGAATATGTTATCTTACCTGGCAAAGAGATTTTGCAGATGTGGTTAAGTTAAGGATCTTGAGATAGGAAGGTTATACAGATTATCTGGTGGATCTAATGTAATTGCATGGGTCATTATAATGGAAAGATCGGGGCAGTAGAATCAGAGTCAGAGGGAAGGAAATGTCATGATAGAAGCAGAGGTCCCAGTGATGTGAAGACCATAAGTTGAGGTCCTAAGTCAAGGAATGTGGGCAGCCTCTAGAAGCTGAAAAAGACAATGGCATGGATTCTCCCCTAGAGCCTCCAGAAGGAACACAATTTTGCCAACACCCATAAGACCTATTTTGGACAGTCCAGAACTGTAAGATAGTAAATTTTTGTTAAAAGCCACTAAGCTTATGATAGTTCATAATGGCAACAGTAAGCTCATTTAAATGATTTACAGTATATGAGATGAGGGGATCCATAAACAGAGAATTTCAATCCAGAATGATAGATGCTATGATAGGGGTGTGCACAGTGTCCTATGTGAGATGCAGTGACCCTCACCTAGTTTGAGAGTGTGTGGCAGGGTTGCTCAAAGAAAGCTTTCTCATATAGATGAGCTTGGTCATAAAGATGCCATATCTCTTGCCTGTATTGTCAGTCCTATCAATACCATTAATATCCTAAATATGCAACTTCCTAAAAACTTCCATTGTCTATCTTGGCTTTCTCTTTCACACCTGTGTATTGCTTCTTTCCCTCTAAAGATCAAGTTCCTTGAGAGCTGTCTGTTGAGTTGTCTCTACTCCCCACTTCTGCTTCATTCCTCCATGCCCTGTATTCTAGATTCCACCATCATTCCTTGAGCTGCTCTCTTTGAGGCCATTGGTGCCCACTAACTATCAAAGCATTGCAGTTCATATCTTTCTTGACCCTGCTGAGCACTTCCTCAATCTGAAATTCTCTTTCCTTCTGTTTCCAGTGACACTCTTCTCTCTACTCTTTCTCTTTCTACAACAGAATGTGTGTGTGTGTGTGTGTGTGTGTGTGTGTGTGTGTGTGTGTGTGTATGAGGGGAATTACAAATGGGTCCGGGTTGCTAAAACACAGATTATAGTGAGGAACAGAGGGTAAGAGGCTGTTGGGGTGGCAATAGGGCCTCACAGGCTGTGATAAGGTACTTGGGCTTTATTTTGTAAGCAATGGGGAGCCATTGAAAGTTTTGGGTAAAGGATGGACACGGGCATCCCTTGGACTTTTCTCAGTACACCAGGGCTTCTTAGGCTGTTTTGTCCATCCTATGAGATAATGGTGGAGTGGAGGGAGATGCTGTTGTCAGAGAACTTGGGGAACATGGGAAAAGGAAATGAGAAATTTGAGGAAATGCAAAATGTTGTATTTTACTTACTGTGCACTTTGGCATCTTAAAGTTTCTAGGAAATCCTGTGGTAAAGAATTTTGTTTACCTTTGTTAACTCACTATTTCTCAAATTTACTTGACCATAGAAAACCTCCTCTTTGTCTCCATATAAGGTCTATCAGTAGGTCCTAGTGTCACTCTTCGGGGAATCCCTTCTTCCCTTCCTCCATGATTTCTTTCATTTTCTCTCTTTCCTTCTTTATAGTTGTTTGTCCACATAATTTCCAACAGGAATTATGCTTGTATAATTTGTTCTTCAAAGAACTTAAGTGAGGAAGATAAGCATCTATTTACAATGTTTATTAATCTTATTTTATTAATGTGAACTCTAGCTCTAATTTATTTTTTAAAAATCTGTGTTTATTATTTTCACTTTTCTCCTTCCGTGCACAGTGCAGGATCCTCTACATTGATCAGTTAACTGGAGGAACATTTACACCAGTCAGGAACCGATATTCTTAAGAACCAAACTGGACTACTTTCTCACACCATGCACAAAAATAAATTCAAAATGGATTAAAGACTTAAATTTAAGTCCTGAAACCATAAAACTTCTAGAAGAAAACATAGGCAGTATTCTCTTTGACATCAGTCTTAGTAATATTCTTTTGGATAGGTCTCCTCAGGCAAGGGAAACAAAGCAAAAATAAACAAATAGGACTACATCAAACTAAAAAGATTTTACACAGCAAAGTAAATGATCAACAAAATGAAAAAGCCACCTACTGAATGGGAGAAAATATTTGCAAGCAATATATCTGATGAAGGGTTAATATCAAAAATATACAAAGAATTCATGCAACTCAACATCAAGAAACCAAACAACCCAATTAAAAAATGGGCAGAGGACCTGAATAGACATATTTCCAAAGAAGACATAGAGATGGCCAGCAGGCACATGAAAAGATGCTCAATGTTACTAATCATTAAGGAAATGCAAATCAAAACCACAAGGAGATATCACCTCACACATGTCAGAATGGCTATTATCAAAAAGACAACAAATAACAAGTACTGGCGAGGATGTGGAGAAAAGGAAACCCTCGGACACTGTTGGTGGGAATGTAAATTGGTGCAGCCACTATGGAAAACAGTATGGAGATTCCTCAAAAAGCTAAAAATAGAACTACCATATGATCCAGCAATTCTGCTCCTATTTATTCGAAGAAAACAAGAACACCAATTAGAAAAGCTATACGCACTCCTATGTTCATTGCAGCATTGTTTACAATAACTAAGATGTAGAAGCAACCCAAATACTTATCAATAGATGCATGGATAAAGAAGAGCTTATATATATATACACACACACACAATACCTATATACAATGGAATATTAGCCATAAAAAAGAATGAAATCTTGCCATCTGATACAACATGGATGAACCTAGAGGGTATTAGGCTAAGTGAAATGTCAGAGAAAGACAAATACTGTATGATTTCACTTATATGTGGAATCTAAAAAACAAAACAAATGGACAAACATAACAAAACAGAATAAGAGTTGTAGATACAGAGAACAAACAGGTGTTTGCCCTAGTGGAGGGAGATGAGAGGAGGTAAGAAATAGATAAGGGAGGTTAAGAGGGACAACCTGCTAGTTGCAAAATCAATGAATCACGGGTATGAAATGTATGTGTGGGGAATATAGTCAATAATAGTTTAATATCTTTGTATGGTGACATATCGTAACTAGGCTTATCATAGTGATCATTCTGAAATGTACAGAAATACCAAATTACTATGTTGTGTAACAGGAGCTAACGTAGTGTTATAGGTCACTTAAACTTGAAAAACAAACAATCAAACTCATAGGAAAAGAGATCAGATTTGTAGTTACCAGAGGTGGGGTGTTGAGGGGAGGGGGAATTGGATGAAGACAGTCAAAAGGTACAAACTTCCAGTTATAAGATAAATATGTACTAGGCATGTAATGTACAACATGATAAATATAATTAGTACTGCTGTATGTTATATAGAAAAGCTGTGAGGAGGGTAAATCCTAAGAGTTCTCATCACAGGAAAAACATTTTTTCCCTACTTTTAAAAGTTTTATCTACATGAGATGATGCATATTCACTAAACTTATGATAATCATTTCATGATATATGTAAGTCAAATCATTACACTGTACACCTTATACAGTGCTGAATGTCAACTATATCTCAATAAAACTGGAAGAAAAAAAAGGAAACTGATTTTCTTTATCCCAATCTAAGAAACAGGGTGGTTTTGTGGGTGGAATATTTCCTAATTATATGTGTATACATATTATTATTAAATGCAATAAGGCTTACTTATTATTATTGCTTAATGATCCTATTTATATAGTACTTCCACATGCTTTTTTTTTTTAATGTTTCCTGTACTAATCTCCTAAAATAAGTGTAATAGCCACTTTATTCTCATTTTACAAATGAGGCGGGGGAGAGTTTCTGTGGCTTTGAAAGTTTAAGCAACTAGTGCTAATAACAAGGGTGTGGCAGGTCTGGGAGAGAATGAATCTCCTCACTCCTGAGTCAAAGGTGTTGATTTGAATACCTATAAAACTGTTCATAAAAGGAGTTTTCAAATTCAGCTTCCTAAAGGGATGTCTTTTTATGTGTTATTTGTTAGCGTATTAGTCAGGGTTCTCCAGGGAAACAGAAACAATAGGATGTGTATATGGAGAGAGAGGGAGAGAGAGAGAGAGAGAGAGATTTTTAAGAATTGGTTCACATGACTATAGAGGCTAGCAAGTCCAAAATCTGTAGGGGAAGCTAGCAGGCTGGAGACCCAGGTAAGAGTTTATGCTGCAGCTCAAGTCATAAGGCAACCGGGAGGCAGAATTCTCTCTTCCATGAGGCACCTTTGTCTTTTTTCTCTTGAGGCCATCAGCTGATTGGATGAGGTCCACCTGTGTTACAGAGAGTGGTTTTACTCAAAGTCTACCAATTTAAATGTTAATCTCACCTAAAAATAACTCTTCCCAGCAACATCTAGACAAATGTTTGACCAAATACCTGGGTACCATGGCCTTCGTCATGTTGACATATAAAATTAACTATTACAGCTAATAACAGATATGCATACATGATAGAACTCTTTCAAACTAGGCCAAGTGATGTATTTCCTGAGGGTTGGAGATACGCTCTTCACAAGAAAGGAACCAGAAGAGGTAAAGACATAGGTGGACAGTGAATTGAACAGAGAGAGGAGTCTCATTCTGAAAGCTTGGTTCAGAGTAGTCTACAACAAGATATTTTATTTCAAAGAGGCCAAATTTTTCCCAAGAAGACTGATTACTACCCAGGCTCAAAGGCCATCAGAGCTGGAGTAGACCTTACTGTTCTCTAGTTCTACCCCTTCAGCAGACAGACAGAGGGTGAGAGGACTGGACCCCAACCCGAGGGCATGTCCAATAAAGGACTGAAAGAAGAAGTTAGGTCTTCTGAGTCATTACCCAAAGCAGCTAACTTTACAATGTCCTTTATAAAAGGCTGAATTCCTTGGGCTCTTAAATGACATTCTCAGTCTGAGCACCCACCAGCCATACAGCCCAGTCAGGCAGATCTCAGTGGAAGTTGAGCCATTACAGTGTTTTCGTTAATTAGTATTTGAATTAACAATGTCTTCAGTTGGGAGAGCACTGAGGGGCAGGGGCTTTAGGGAAGTGTTTGTGTGAGCTGTATTTTGGGCACAGGGTAAAATGAGATTTTCCCTTAAATGTCTAATTATTTTACCAGAATCATGTTTCACTTGGAGATTTAAAATGTCACCAAATATTAGCTAAACTGAGATCTTCATAGTTGAGGAGTTAGGGAAGGAGTGATAGAAGTCCAGATACGATTTTTAGCAATGAGAAAATCCTTTAAAAAACTCACCGTAAACAAGTGCTTTTGAATCTAAGACTGACTTCTTTAACTCTCATGTCACTTAACAACACTGGATTTCCTTCCTTCCTTCCTTCCTTCCTTCCTCCTGCTTCCTTCCTTCCTTCCTTCTTTCCTTTCTAAAATTTCTTGAGCACACCTAATCCGCTCCCACTTCAGATTTTCTGTACTTGCTTCCTCCTTTGCCTAGAATCCACTTCTTCTGACTTCTTTTCATTCTCTAGGACTTGACTGAAATGCCATCTCCATTCTATCTAACTTAGATCCCAACCTGTTATTCTTCACGCCATTCATTGTATTTCCTTCCTGGATCTTATCACGACTTGTAATTATATGTTTGTTTGTTTGTTGTCTGTCCCCTCCCACTAGTCACTAAGCCTCCGAGAAGAGGTACTCCATCACTCAGAGTCCCAGTGGGGAAAAGACAACACACTCTCAAAGGACACTTTGAGCAGGACTTACTATTGGAGTAGTTGCGTTGGTCAGGGCAGGATGTAGAAAAACCACAAGGGGTAGTTCACTACCGGAGCTACCTAAGTGGGGATATTGACATCTTTAGCCTGAAGGGTGAGAGAAGGGAGTGGCCACTGGCCTGGTGGGAGAGAATCACCAACCACTCTCTGAGAAACACCAGGAGTGAAGTAATCCTCTTTGATTGAGGGATACAGCCAACCCAAGCTGACTCCACAGGAAGGGAGCCAGGGTCAGAGATGCCCCCTGCTTCACTCTTCTTTCTCCCTCCAAATTTTTGCTGGGAAGCCGGGGGCAAGGACATCCACTGATGTCGTCTGGCAGAGAGGAGCGTGGAGAAAGATGGAGATCAGATTAGATGTGGAAGATGTCCAGCCCAGGGACCATGCTTGCCTCATTCTCCTCGATCCCCAGTGCCAAGCACAGAGCCCATGTTGTGCAAATAAATGAACAATAAGGGAAATGAATTTGTTACCGAGCATCTGTTTTACTCTACTCTCCTTCTCCAATTCTCTTTGTTTTTAAATGGATGCTGTGGAGATTTGCCCATTCAGCTGAGTCTGAGCACCTTTAAGTAGATGGGTCTTCCAGGCATCACTTTGCTTGAGGAATGAGAACTTGGTGGGGCAGAGGGCAGTGACAAGACATCGGGGAGCAAGGGTAGAAAAATATCTTCCCCCCTTTAGAGAACAGCAGCTGGCTTTGAACTAGTCTGGTATTATATAGGGAAGGAACCTGCCAGATTGGATACAGAGTCAGGATGCATACACAGGCTTTGTATGGGAAGGAGGAAAGGGGCAGCAGCCATCACTCCGCTCACACGTCCTGGTCCCTTTTCTCTTTCCCAGTGGTGTGGAGAAGGTGAGAAATGGAGAAAGCACCTGGGTCCCACCAGGTGGAGCCCAGGTGTTCAGGCTGGCAGAACAGCTTACCTCTGGACTATTCCATGACAGAAATCAACTTTTATCTCCTTTTGGTATGGTTTTGTCTCTCTTTAACAGCAGCTCAGCTTACATCCTAACTAAAGCAGAGAGATTTCAGAGGATGAGGAAAACAGGCTCCCAGAGCTGTATTTTTTGGGTGAGTCTGACAGTCTTTAGAAGAGGAATTCAAAATAAAGAGTGAGCGAAATAAAAGCTGTGCCACTGGGAGCTTCAATATGAAGTGAAAAGAATGCAAATAACCATTGCTTTGTGGTCTCAAATAGGCATTGGAGGAAGCATTTCATAGTGAAGGTGGCATGTGGATTTTCCATGTGGAAATCCAAATATCATCAGAGCACCTTGGTGACCTGGTATCAGGAGCCAGGTGGGAATGTAGAAGAAGGTGGCAGATGGTGGGATATTTGGAGATGGCTTATTTTGAGCTAGGAGGCTCGATTTGGGTGTTCATTGAGCAGATTTTGAATTTAAAAATGACTGTAATTACTACACTGTTGATTTTCTGACCCCCTTGTACACCAGAGAGGTAGCCCTGGGAAATACCTATTATTTTGCCTATTTATGATAGAAGAGTCTGAGGCTAAAATCAAAATTACCATGCTTTGGTTAGAGAAGGGTGACACACTCAGGGAGGAAGAAAGAAGACTGGGTGCCCAGAGAGGACTCACTGGTCGGCAGGGGGGAACAGAGTGTGTGTCACTAGGAAATCAATTTTCTCAGTGCCTCAGACTTGACCAGTTCCTGGGGGCTTAATCAAGATAATAGAACTCATAGGAGCTGAGTATGTAAATCAGAATTTGAAGTATTCATTTACAAAGTAGCTGTTCTTTCCAGTGTCTGAATTTTATAGAACTATCATCTATGCCCTCTGTTCCTAGTATTAAAGTACATAAGAAGCTGACATACTTTACTACTAATTACTACTGCATTTCCATGATTTAAAACGTTACTGATAATTAATCATACTGTACTAAGAGAAGTAATTCAGACAAAGACAAATATCATATGATTTGGCTTATACGTGGAATCCAAAAAAAAAGATACAAATGAACTTAATTACAAAACAGAAATAGACTCACTGACATAGAAAACAAACACGGCTACCAAAGGGGAAAAGGGGAGGGAGGGATAAATTAGGAGTTTGGGATTAACAGACACATTACTATATATAAAACAGATAACATGGTCTTACTGTATAGCACAGGAAACTATAGTCAAAATCTTGTAATAACCTATAAGGGAAGAGAATCTGAAAAAGAATACACACACACACACATATGTACATAACTGAATCACTTTGCTGTACACCTGAAACTAACACAAAATTATAAATCAACTAAACTTCAATTAAAATAATTAAAAATAAAGTGTTACTGATAATTAGATTATAGCACAGATTAATTACTATTTTTTGGGAAACAAAACCAGAACCACGTTAAATGTACTCATTTGAAGATGCTTCCAAATGTTAGAAACATAAAAATGTGGAAATATATACATCATCTCTTAGAAATGACAAAATACTGTAAAGATCCTTAGACTTTTTGATGAACAGAGGTTCAGAGGAAAGCAGGTAGACCATTAGACCAGCGGCTCCCAAACCAAAGGACCTGGGGGGGCACTTGGAAAGAGAAGTGAGAAGCCTACCTTCCTCAGAGAGCAAGTAAAACTTTGCAGGAGAAAGAGGTAGGACGTATGATATTAAAAAAACATTGTCAATTTCTAATTATTTGGATTTGCCTTTGTCACATAAGTTAGTTTTAATTCCTAATTACCCTAAAGGAGAGTGAAGTTTTAATATTTAAACAACAAGAAATATTCATTAATTCAGTAAATTTCTGAGTACCTGTCACATGCCAGGTGACACCATGATAGATGTCACGGACACCATGATAAACTAGATAGCCTCTTCCTGCATGGAGCCGACAGCTCGGTAATGACAACTGAGATTCTGTAGTCCAGATCCTGGGGCAGCTCAGTGAACAATGACACTACCACATCAAAGAACATCTTAGTGGCCCATTCAGTTCTTCCACTCAGAGCAATGCTGGACCAACACTGACAAATTCTTGCTCTCTGGTCCTTCTCTTTCTAGGCTCCATCTGCACCATCTTATTTGTGTCTACATTTTCCCCTCTAAAACCAATTAAAACAATAGCATTGATTAGGCATCAGGTTTTTCCTTTTTCTTTTTTCCCATGAATACAGGCATTTGCTTTCCTGTCCCTGATCTTTTGCTTGCAGAACATACTATTTTATAAAGCATTTTCTGGAGATAACAGATCATATCTATTAAGAACTGATTTACTGGTTTAACTTTTAGAGAGAAGCCTTATTTCCAAGTTCTGGTGGGCATCTCAATGTCACCTCAGCTTCAAGGACAAAATGTGCCAATCATCAGCAACTACCGCATTTACTGAGCGCTTACAATGTAGCCAGTGCTGTGCCAGACATGCAGGGTACAAAGATCAAAAGGATATGGTTCTTGATCTCTAACAGCTTATGGCTGATACATAAAATGATAACTAGTCCAATGAGACAGTTTATGCCAAATCAGGACTATAGACAGGAAGTACTAAACTGGAGGAAAGATGTGGGTTGCCAAGATTTCAGCAAAAATAGGCTATTTCTCCTCATTTAACTCCTTAATGTTATCACCATCACAAGTTAAAAGTCCATCCAATAGTAAGTATTTAGGCCAAGCCTGCCTTTATAACTTCATCTCCTGATCTTTACCACTGTATGATGAATTCTTTTAGTTTGGGTTAAATTTAATCTCTACCTAAATTGGCTCTCAGTGCAGTAATAAAACTGATTCTTGAATACACTGTACTAGGTACAACATGAGAATACAGAAATGTAAGGCATCTCTTCCTTCTTGAGGAGTTTGCAATCTGATTTAAGGCAATGCGATCAAAATCCTGAAGTTAAGATACAGAATAATATAAAATCTAGAGTTAAATACTAAACTGTGCAATGCAGTTAAGGAAATTCTACAGTCTTGGTATTGGAAGGTCTTCATTTACCTGGCAAAAGCAAATTTTTTCTAGCACCCATGGAATGAAAGACAATTCACAGATCCCATGGGACTCTGAACTGAGTGAGCCTGGGCAGAGAAAGGTGGGCTTAGTCTTTTTTGGTGGTGGGTTGGCAGCTGAGGACAAGTAAGTAGCTGTTTCAGGACTCAGGCCGTGCTGGGGTGGGAGAAGCTCTCTTGTGGTGGTTCAAACAATGCGGGCCTCTAGAGGGGGAGGGTGCCCCTCCCGGCCAGGCCTTCTGAGTACTTCACAAACCGTACTCAGAGCTCAGGCATGCTCTCCCTCAGTCTGGTCAGGAAGGCAGGGGCTAAACCTAAAGGAAGTGAGAGTGAAAGTACCACTTATTGAGCATATCCTGTGTTCTAGGCATAGTACATGATAAACATTTTACTTCCAGTATCTCATCTTATTTTCAAAACGTTTGACATGATATGGGTTGTTATTCCCCTTTCACAGATGCGAAAAGTGAACCTCGGAGTTTTATGGCTTGTCCAAGGTCAAATGCCTAGGAGCTGGCACAGCTGACATTCAGACACTTATCAGACTCCTAAGCCTGTGCTCTTCCTACACCTTAATCATAGACAATACTGAGGGGACATATGTCTCTCTGGCAGCAACGGCATAGGCCACGCCCCCTCGGCAAGGTAGTAGTTTTGCCTTCTGCAGTGCAGAAAAGAGAGGGAGGGAAACCGTGTTTCCGAATGCTTACCTATGGCCTGGCCAGTGGTTTTTAGCTGTAGGTTTCTGCCAACAGAGAGTATCATCCACATGCAACATATTTATAGATAGAAATTATTAATTTAACTCCACGGAAGGCAGTGAGGCAGCAGAATGAAATGTCCCCTGTATGTTGTAAGCGTGCAATAAACATTGAGTAGAAAAAAAAATCTTAACATGCCCAGATGATGAAACAGCTGATGTTCATCAAGGCATTCCAGTGGAAAACTCATGAAACTGCAAAAAATTCTGTTTAATCCCCGCTGTCACCTCTTGCCCCTTGCCAGTAACTCTTGAAGAATAATGACATGAAAGATATTTCCAGTTTAGAGTTCGCCTCAATTTTTACTAACACTCCCCTGTGAAGAGTTTCCCTGCCCTTCTACTTCTTCCTGAAGCAGGGTGGAGACAGAGATGTGTAGTAAAATAAAACACAGAATTAGGAATTAGGAGAATTCGGGGAATTAGGAGGCCTGGATTCTAGTCCTAGCTTGCTGATAATAGTTTTATAATTTTGGGCAAGTAACTTTGGATTCTTTGGCTGCCTTTACCTTACTGAAGGTAATGCAGTACCATAATATGCCAATGAGAGGATTGTTCTATTAGAACTAGCACCAATATTCAATGGTGTAGAAATTGAAACTGAGTATATGTGATCTCATCGATAGGAAAGGTGCCCAGGTAAAAGGGATTTGAGCACAGTGGAATGATTTGTACAAGAACACAAAAGAGGAGAGGGTAATAGCATCATTTCTTTCTTTCTTCCTTTTTCACAGGAATGCCCAAGAATTATTTTGCTGATCATATCTTATTCCTTGCATGGTTTGAGACCAGTGATCTAATTATTAAAGAATAAAGCTAAAGGGATATGGGAAGAGGAGAGCATGCCCTTTTGGGAGATGACAAGGAAATCTTTTACTGTGGATGTTTAATAAAGATTTTTTTATACAGATAAGGTAGGTACTGAACATCAATAAGATGTACCTTTGTTATTGTAACATCTCTTTGGAAAAATTTTTCTTGATTATGTTGATTAGAGAAATGCAAAAGAATTGCAAACATTAGCACTGAATTAAAGAAATCGAGCTCATCTTTGGCCCACATATCTTTTAGCTACAGAAAATCTGCCTTTTTGTAGTTTGTCTTTGTTACAGGAATAGGTGTGAAAATGCTAACTTCAGTATTTGATCGGGTTATTTATCACTGTAAGAGCTTCCTAGCCCTTTCTCCTCTTTCTTTTCACATTTACAGTACAAGAATCTCTGTGTTAATAAATACTTTTATTTGCAAGTGACAGTAAACCAACTTGAATGGTCTCTAGCAGAAAATGGGACTATAACAGCTCACATAACCAAATTGTGTGAGGGACATGCCAAGCTTACTTTGAGGTATCTCGAACTAGAATTGAAATGTTTTCAGAACTTCCTTGCTTTTTCTCTCTTGCCTTTATTTCTGCTTCTTGGCTGTATTCTTCCAGGTACTTAATTGCTCAGTTTCAGGCTTACCTTCATTGAGTCTTTTAAGCAGAGAGAAATGATCCCCAAAGCTTCTCTCTAGAAGGAAAAAGGGGCTTCTCTCTCCCAGCAATAATTTTAAAAAATTATGGCAAAGGGTTATGATTGGTTTGATTTGGGTCCTATGCCCATCAACAGGATAAGTGGATGTTGCATGGAAATTTTCCTGTTCTATTGGAATTTCAGCTAATGTCTGAGTTTCTTATCTTTCCATATGACCCATCCCCTAGGATTTTCCTAGATCCTCCTCCCACTTACTTGTTTCCTTCAAAATGTTTTATGCACATCTCCATTATAATACATATTTCATTGCATTATAATTATTTACTTATATATGTTTCTCACTTTTCAGATTGTGAACTCTTCCAGGTTAAGGTCTAAATTTTGTTCAGCTGTGTTTTCCACAGCATCTAAAATGATGCCTGGAACTTAATAAGACCTTAATCAGTGTTTGTTGATGATAAGTGAATGGATGAATGGATAAAAGTATAGGGTGTTTGGAATGAGCTTTTGCATTCAGTTAAAAAAAAAAACAAGTTAGCTCACCAATCAAAAGGCAGAGACTGGTGAATGGATTTTTAAAATGATCCAACTATGTGCTGTCTACAAGAAACTCACCTTAGATCCAAAGATACAAATAGGTTGAAAGTGTAAGGATGAAAAACGTCATCCCATGCAAATAGTAACAAAAAAAGAGAGCTTGGGTGGCTATACCAATTAGACAAAATAGACTCTAAAAATTGTTATGAGATGAAAAAGTCATTATATCCTGATAAAAGTATCAATTGGTCAGGATGATATAATTATACACATATCTGCGCCAAACAACAGAGCCCCCAAATATATGGAGCAAACATCAACAGAATTGAAGGGAGTAATAGTTCTACAATTATAGCTGGAGACTTCAATACCTCACTTTTGATGATGGAGAGCATATCTAGACAGAAGATCAATAAAGAAACAAAGGATTATAAAACTCTTAAGTGCAAATATATGAGTAAGTCTTCAAGACCTTGGATTTGTCATGACACCAAAAGCATCCACATAAAAAAGATAAATTTGACATTATCAAAATAAAAAATTTGCATATTAAAGGACATTATCAAGAAAATAAAAAGATAACCTACAAAATGGGAGAAAATATTTTCAAATAACATATCTGATACTGGCCTAGGATGCAGGATATATGAAGAACTCTTACAACTCAATGACAAAGAGACAAAAAAAACAAACCCACAATTTAAATATGAGCAAAATGTATGAATAGATATTTCCCCAAGGAAGATGTACAAATTGTTAACAAATACGTGAAAATATGCTCAACATCATATTCATTAGGGATATGCAAATCAAAACTACAATGTCTTACCACTCCACACCCACTTGGATGGCTATAAAAAAAATGGGAAATAACAATTGTTGGTGAGCATGTGGAGAAATTGGAATCCTCATACACTGCTGATGGGAAAGTAAAATGGTTCAATCACTGTGAAAAATAATTTGGCAATTTCTCAAAAAGTGATACATAGAATTATGATATGACCCAGCAATTCCATTCCTAGGTATATAACCAATAGAACTGAAAACAGGTACTCAAACAAATATTTGTATATGAATGTTCATAGCAGCATGATTCACAACAGCCAAAAGGTGGAAATAACCCAAATGTTCATCAACGGGTGAATGGATAAACAAATTGTGGTTTATATATACAATGGAATATTATTCAGCCACAAAAAGAATGAAGTATTGATATCTGCTACAATGAAGATGAACCTCGAAACCATTGTGCCAAGTAAAAGAACCCAGACACAAAAGGTTACATACTGTATATTTACATTTATGTGAAATATCCAGAAAAGGTAAATATCAATACATAGAAACAGAAAGCAGATTGATGATTGCCAGAGGCTGGAGTGAGGGAGAATTAGGGAGTAACAGCTTAATCGGTACAAGGCTTCATTGTGGGGTGATAAAAATGTTTTGGAACTAAGTAGAGGTGGTGTTTGCACAACATTGTGAATGTGCTAAATGCCACTGAATTGTTCATTTAAAAATGATACATTTTCTATTATGTGAATTTCACCTGGGGTAAAAAAAAGACAGATGAGAAATGAACATACCTTCACAAAGGTAGTTTTTTTATTACAGCTAATCTACTTTGTTATAATCCTATATGCTTTAAAGTCCCTGCAACGTAGAATCTCAGGAACACAAAAGATGTTGAAACTCCTAAATTGAAAGTTGGCACCACTCCATGTATCTGAGATAATCTCAGAATTGACCAAGATCATGCTGATTCTTTGACATGTACATACCTGCTCATCATATTCATCTATCATTAACAACCCCTAATTCAATAATCAAACCTGCAGCTTTTCAGTTCTATCACCCACATTGCTCTCATCTCAGTTCCTTTTCATTTCATTATTCTTTTTCCTTCAGGATTGTTTTTTTTCTTCCTGTGGAAAGTTGTGGTCTGTAAGAATGAAGCAAAAAACAAAACAAACAACAACAACAAAAACCCTCTGATGATGAGCCAGAATATAGTTCGGGTGGAGAAGGCTGAGTGTAAAAGAAGGGAATTGGAGTTGGAAAGCGCATGGAACAGTGTCCAACACTTGACATTGAAGAAGACCATAGCTCATGTGGTCCTGAGTGTGTACGAAGCTTTGCTAATTTATTTAGTCTAAAAGTTTCTTATTTCCATTTAATCCCACAGTGAATTTTCAACATGATCAAAAAATCCAACAGAGAGATTTTGCTATGCTACCAAAAATTGAGCCATTCTTAGATTGGGAACAGTCTGTCCAAAGTGCAGCCAGCTTGGTAACATACTCTGTTCATCCCCTCAATCTGACCTCTTAGTGTGTTTAAACTGTAAAGGCACTTTCCTTTGTGAAGTTTTCAGTGACCACATCAGCACACCCCCAGCAGCGTGCAATGTTTAGAAATGTTTTTCTCTCAAGTTTCCATTTTCTTGTTAAGTGCAATAAAGTTGCCCAGAAAATGCTTCCATCAAAGCTTATCTTTGATTCTCTGAGGTTTCAGGGCAGTACATTGTGTTGCTCATGACATCACGGTCTCCATGGCAACTCCCCAATGAGACATTTCATGGTCAAAAAAAAATGCAAAGAAATTTCTGTTTAATCTTAGTAGACTTGGTTATTTATTATTGAGGAGGAGGGAATGGGAAGGATTGAATTGTATTACTTCAGGCTAATCACAGAAATTTCAATTCAAACTTTTAAGAGTCTCAATCAGTAATCTCCATTCTTCCAATTTCTTCTGTATCCTCTCCATAAAAGGTATGGTAACAGAACTCCTCTGAGGCTTACTTGAATAGGTATTCTGGGTATTAAGAAGTGAAAGAAGACTTGACTGAGAAAATGGAAGAGGCCCAGCTGACAAAGCCCCAGGACTAAGACGCCTGTCATGGTAAACAGTTTTCTGACTAACTGTGTGATCTTCAGCTAGTCAATCAACTTCTCTGTGCAGTTTCCTCAGTTGCTGAAAGGAAGGCAGTACTTGTTTTGCCCCCTCTGGAGGGTACATTGTGAGGATAAAATATCTGATTTTTGTATAGCTCAGATTATGAATTTTTGGAAACTAGCAAAAAGTTTTGGTATTTTTATAATCATTTATACAACATATTTCAACTATAATATCTGACACACCCATGATGCTTTCTAGGAAAATATACCTCCTGATAAAGAAGGGGTTTAGATAGCCATGTTTAAAATCCATAATACAGCCTGATATGAAAAGAGGAGGTGAAAAAATGAGATTCTCTCTGAAATTTACTCTGGAAGATTATAAGAATCAGTATCTCAAACTGAGAGTTTATAGGTAGAGAATTGTCATGAGGAAGGACCAGGGCCAATGGAGACTTTGAAAGTTACAAGAGAAAGAGTAAGAAACAGGATACTGGTAAAGTAGATGTTATATAGTAGCAGATACTATGAGTTCAGTAAAAAGTACAGAAGAAGAATGAAAAGTTTAAGTCAGCTGGTAGCAAGAGAAAAAAAGTTTATGTTGCAGAGGGAAGTAGAAAGACTAGAGATATCACTTATTAAGCAAACATTAGTTAGGTGCCTATTGTACAAGGCTGAGCATTGGGGATTCAATAGTAAGACAGACACAGCTCTGATTTCATGGTGCTAACAACTGAACAGATTATTATTTTGAAAAAGATGTCCTAAGTGTCTTGATAGAGAATATATGGGATAATGTGGGCAGTTCAAGAAAGACTTTCTAGAAACTGGCAATTTAAAATTTTATCAGGTCTGACCTATTGGACAAGTAGGAGTAATTCTGGTGAGAGGGATAGTAAAAGATATTTGAAACTATTGAAAAAATATATGAAAAGTGTTGGTAATGAGACATCAGCAGTTTTCCAGCACCAAGATACATATATTTCTATAATTAATTTCATCCTTTTAAGCTTTGCTTTGAGCAAAACTTTGCTCCTCCTGACCTATAGGATCTAACTAGAGCAAATGGCTACAAGACTTAAGACAGTTTATGTGAAGCTAAGGTGTATAGAGATATAAGGCATTGTCCTGCTCTTAAGAAGCTTATGGTGTAAATGAGCAAAAAGACTATCAATAAGAAATAAATAAGAGAACTAATAATAAAAACGTGTTATGTTCTAAATGCCAAGTTAAAAGTACATAAGTACATATAAGACAGTATCTGGGGCTTCCCTGGTGGCGCAGTGGTTGAGGGTCCACCTGCCGATGCAGGGGACACAGGTTCGTGCCTCAGTCCGGGAGGATCCCACATGCCACGGAGCGGCTGGGCCCGTGGGCCATGGCCACTGGGCCTGTGCGTCCAGAGCCTGTGCTCCGCAACGGGAGGGGCTGCAACAGTGAGAGGCCTGCGTGTTGCAAAAAAAAAAAAAAAAAAAAAAAGACAGTATCTGAAATCAAAGATGGAAAACCATACTTTTCAAATTATTAAATTCTCTTAAAATGAGACATTTTCTTTGTGTTTACCATGGGGCTTACATAAAATATCTTATAGGTATAACAGTCTATTTTAAACAGATAACAACTTAACTTCAATTGCATAAACAACTCTACACCTTTATTTCCCCCACTTCCTTTATGTTATTAATGTCACAATTGACATCTTTTCATATTGTGTATCCATTAATATATTTTTATACTTACAGTTACTTTAAAAAATTTTGTCTTTTAACTACTTTTATACTAGAATTAAAAGTGATTTACATACTGCCATTATAGTATTTTGTTTTGTATATAAATATACAAATATATATATTTACTTACCAGTAAGTTTTTTATTTTCATATGCTTCATATTTCTGTTCAGCATCCTTTTGGTTCAGTTTGAAGAACTCCCTTTAGCATTTCTTAGAAGGCATTTCTACTGGTGATGAACTCCTTCAGCTTTTATTTGTCTGGGAAAGTCTTTATCTTTCCTTCATTTCTGAAGGAGAATTTTGCTGGGTGTAGTATTCTTGGTGGTAGTTTTTTTTCCTTACAGTACTTTGAATATATTATATAGTATCTTCTGTCCTGCAAGATTTCTGCTGAGAAATCTGTTGGTAGTTTTATGGGGGGGTTTCCCCCTCTGCATCGCAAATTTCTTTTCTCCTGCTGCTTTCAAAATTCTTTGTCTTTGACTTTTGACTATTTGATTATCATGTTTCTTGGTATAGATTTCTTTGTTTCATTTTTTTTTTGGAATACTCTGGGCTTCCTGGCTCTGACAATCCATTCCCTTCCCCAGATTTGGAAAGTTTTTGGCCATTATTTCTTTGAATAAGCTTTCTGGCTCACTCTTTTTCTCTTCTCCTTCTAGGACATGCATATATTGGTCTAAATAATAATGTTTCATAAATCCCTTAAGCTTTCTTCACTCCATTTCATTCTTTCTGTTTCTCTGTCTGGATAATTTCAAATCTCTTATCTTCAAATACACTGATTCTTTCTTCTGCTTGATCTAATCTGCTGTTGAACTGTTCTATTGAATTTTTCAGTTCAGTTATTGTATTCTTCAGGGCCAAGATTTCTGTTTGGTTCTTTTTTATTTTTGTATTTTCTATCTCTTTGTTAAAATTCTCACTCTGTTTATGCTTTTTTCTCCTGAATTCATGAGTATCTTCTTCTTTATCCTGAATTTATTGAGTATTTTGAATTCTATGTTTGGTAACTCATATACTTCCTTATTAGTAAGGTTAGTTTCTGGAGCATCTTGTTCCTCTGTTTGAGGCATTGTACACTGTTTCTTCGTTTTCCTTGACTCTTTGTGTTTGTATCTGAACATTAGAAAAAACAGACATCTCTTATAGTCTAGAACTAACACAAAAGAAAATAAGAAATTAAGCAATTTCACAATAAAAAAATTAAGCAAAATACAACGGAAGACAGCAAAAGAGAAAAATAGAAAATAAAGAGCTATAAGATAGACAGAAAATAAAAATTAACAAAATGGTAACAGTAAGTCCTTTCCTATCAGTAATTACTTTAAGTGTAAATGGATTAACGTCCCCATTCAAAAGTCATTGAGTGGCTGAATGCATTAAAAAAACCCACAATATTCTATTATGTGCATTCTATAAGAGACTCATTTTAGTTTTAAGTATCACAAATAGGCTGAAAGTAAAAGGAGAGAAAAGTATATCCCATATAAATGGTAACCAAAAGAGAAGAGGCTATGTTATATCAGACAAAATAGACTTTAAGACAAAAACTAACACAGAGACAAAGAAGGAATTATATAATTATAAAAAGGTCAATTCACCAGAAAGATATAACAGTAATAAATATATATGCAACCAACATCAGAGCACCCAAATATATAAAGCAAACATTAAAGAACTGAAGGAAGAAATAGTAATATAATAATAGTAAGAGACTTAAGTACACCATTTTTTTCAAAAATGAATAGAACATCCAGACAGAAAATCAATAAGGTAATAGTGGACATGAAGAACACCATAGGTGAAATGAACCTCACAGACATATACAGAACATTCCACCCAACAACAGAATACAGATGACACTTGAACAACAAGGGTTTGAACTGTGTGGGCCCACTTACACATGGACTTTTTTAATAGTAAATGTTGTAACACTACATATCTGCAGCTGGTTGAATCTATTGATGTGGAACTGTGGATAAGGAGGAACCATGGAGTTCAAGGGCTAACTATAGATTATATGTGGATTTTCAACTGTGTGACAGGTTGGTGCCCCTAGCTCACACATTGTTCAAGGGTCAACTGTATATTCTTCTCAAGTACACCTGTAGCATTCTCCAGGATAGGTTACATATTAGGCCACAAAACAATTTTTCAAAAATTTAAGAAGACTGATAACATACTAAGTATCTTTTTTGACCAAAATGGAATAAAACTAGAAATCAAAGGCAGAAAGAAAACTGGAATATTCACAGATACATTGAAATAAACAACACACTCCTAAACAACCAATGGGCCAAAGGAAAAAAAATCAAAGAAAAATGAGAAAATATCTCAAAACAAATGAAAATGAAAGTTAAACATATCAAAAATAATAGGACACATGGGGCTTCCCTGGTGGCTCAGTGGTTGAGAATCTGCCTGCCAATGCAGGGGACACAGATTTGATCCCTGATCTGGGAAGATCCTACATGCCACGGAGCAACTAGGCCCATGAGCCACAACTACTGAGCCTGTGTGTCTGGAACTTGTGCTCCACAGCAAGAGAGGTCACGATAGTGAGAGGCCCATGCACAGTGATGAAGAGTAGCCCCCGCTTGCCACAACTAGAGAAAGCCCTCTCACAGAAACGAAGACCCAACACAGCCAAAAATAAATAAATAAATTTAAAAAAACAATAGGACACAGCAAAAGCAGTAGTAAGAGGGAAGTTTATAATGATAAGAGCCTACATTAAAAACAAAGAAAGATTTCACATAAACAACCTAATTTTATACCTTAAGGGAATGAGAAAAGGAAGAATGGACTAAGGCCAAATTAGTAGAAGGAAGAAACTAATAAAAGATTGGAGCAGAAATAAATCAAATACAGAATAGACAAACAATAGGAAAAAATCAATAAAATAAAGGCTTTTGAAAAAAGATTAACAAAATTGACAAAACTTTAGCTTGAATAAATAGCAAAAAAAAGAGGGAAGGCTCAAATAAATAAATGATGACAAAGGAATAAAAAGGATCATAAGAGACTACTAGGAACCATTATACAGCAAAACATTTGATAACCTGAAGAAATAGGTAAAACTGTAGCAATGTATAATTTACCAAGATTGAATCATGAGGAAATACAACACCTGAACAGACCTATAACTATTAAGGAGATTGCATCGGTAATCAAAACCCTCCCAACAAAGAAAAGCCTAGGCTAGATGGCATCAATGGTAAAGTCTACCAAAAATTTAAAGAAGAATTAATACCAGTCCTTCTCAAACTCTTGCAAAAATTTAAAAAGGATGTAACACTTTCAAATTCATTCTATAAGGCCAGCATCACCCTGATGTCAAAACCCTACAAAGACACTGAAAGAAAAGAAAAGTACAGGCCAATATTCGTAATGAATATAGACGTAGGGGCTTCCCTGGTGGCGCGGTGGTTGCGTGTCTGCCTGCCGATGCAGGGGAACCGGGTTTGCGCCCCGGTCTGGGAGGATCCCACGTGCCGCAGAGCGGCTGGGCCCGTGAGCCATGGCCGCTGGGCCTGCGCGTCCGGAGCCTGTGCTCCGCAACGGGAGAGGCCACAGCAAGGGGAGGCCCGCATACCACAAAAAAAAAATATATATATATATAGATGTAAAAATTCTCAACAAAACACTCCCAAACTGAGCTGAACAGTGCATTAAAAGGATTATACACCATGACCAAGTGGGATTTATCCCTGAGATTCAAGGATGGTTGAACATATGAAAATAAATTTATGTGCTACACCACATTAAGAGAATGAAGGACAAAAAATTCCCATGGTGCATCTCAATAGATGCATATGACAAAATTCAACACCCTTTCAAAATAAAAACTTGCAGCAAACTAGGAATATAAGGAATTTACTTCCACATAATCAAGGCCATATATAAGAAGCCCACAACTAACATCTTACTCAATGGTGAAAAACTGAGAGCTTTTCCTCTAATATTAGGAATAAGACAAGGATACCCACTCTTACTATTTCTATTCAACATAGTATGGAAGCTCTTGCCAGAGCAATCAGGGAAGAAAAAGAAATAAAAGGCATTCAAATTAGAAAGGAAAAAGTATAGTTATCTCTGTTTGCAGATGACAAAAGCTTATATAAGGAAATCCCTAAAGACTGCACGAAAATGCTGTTAGAACTAATGAATTCAGTAAAGCTGTAGGATACAAAATCATCATTAAACAAATCAGTTGTATTTCTATACGCTAATAACAAACTACCTGAAAGAAAATTAATAAAACAATTTTGTTTACAATAGCATAAAAAATACTTAGAAAAAAACTTAACCAAGAAGATGAAAGACTGGTAAATGAAAACTATAAAACACTGATGGATGAAATTAAAGAATACACAAATAAATGGAAAGACATCCTGTGTTTACCTTCTTAAGACTTAATATTGTTAAAAAGACTAAACTACCCAAAGAAACCTACAGATTCAATGCAATCCCCATCACAATCCCAATAGTATTTTTACAGAAATAGAAAAAACAATTCTAAAATTCATTTGGAACCACAAAGGATCCTGAATACCCCCCAAAATTTTAAGAAATAACAGAGCTCGAGGCATCATGCAATTCCTGATTTCAAAATATATTACATAGCAACAGTAATTAAAATAATATGGTACTGACATAAAGATAGGCATATAGACAAATGGAACAGAATAGAGAGACAAGAAATAAACGCATGCATATATGGTTAATTGGTCTTCAACAAGGGTGCTAAGAATAGACAATAAAGAAAGGACAATTTCTTCAACAAGTGATGTTGAGAAATCTGTATATTCATATGCAAAAGAATAAAATTGGACCTTTATCTTATGGCATACACAAAAATCAACTCAAAATGGATTAAAGGCCTAAACATAAAACCTAACACTGTAAAAGTTCTAGACAAAAATATAGGAGTTGGGGAGGAAGTGATTAAATTGTATACTCCTTTTGGGAATGTAAAATTGTGCAACCACTATGGAAAGCAGTATGGAGGTTCATCAAGAAATTAAAAATAGAATTACCATGTGACCCAGCAATCCCACTACTGAGTACTTATCCAAAAGAACTGAAATCAAGATTTTGAAGAGATATTTGCACTCCCATGTTTACTGCAGCATTATTCGCAATAGCCAAGATGGGGAAACAACCTAAATGTCTATGAATAGATGAATGGGTAAAGAAAATGTGGTATATACATACAATGGAATATAGTTTATCCTTAAAAAAGAAGGAAATCCTGACACATGTGACTAAATGTACAAACCTGGAGAAAGTTAAGTGGAATAAACCAGTCACAGAAGTATGAGTACTGCATGGATCTATTTAAATGAGCAATCTAAAATAGTCAGACTCATAGAAACAGAGAGTAGAATGGTGGGTGCTTGGGGCTGAAGGGAGGGGAAAATGTGAAGTGGCTATTCAACTGGTATAAAGTTTCAGTTATTCAAGATGAATAAATTCTAGAGATCTGTTGTAAAACATTGTGTCTACAGTACTGAATCGTACACTTAAAATTTTGTTAAGGGGATAGATTTCATGTTGAGTGCTCTCACCACAATTAAAAAAAAGAAAGATATTTGGTATGTGTCAAAGTTTCATTTAAATGATTAATGGAGGGACCATCGAATGACAAAGCTAGTTCAATGAAGGTATGAGAAACTGGGATTTATATACTCAGTGAAAATAAGAACAGTGAAATAAGATTACTAAGTTAGATAAAAAACATCTGGACCCTTATCTGTTGTTAGTCAAAGTTACCATTTTTCTAGAGACTCAGATGAGTCTCAGATGGGCCCTAGTATGACAATAAAAGGTCACAGAATCATCTCTTTGCCTTATTTTCAAGTTCTGGATACATTTTCCTGAATATTTCCTCTGCAATCACAAGTAAACTGAATATTATTCTAGATAATGCATGCATGCACACATCCTCATACTGACATAAAAGCTGATCTCATACATTTTTGTGCTAAGATTATTAACTGAACTTGTTGCTTAGTTAACTGCCTTCTATAGTTTTTAAAGGCAGTTGAAATTAGACATAGGCTTAATACATAGCACACATAGAGCCATGACTCATACACTAACAGTACAATAATTTATATTATTGTACTGATTTAGTGATAGCTATTACAGGTAATCTCAGAAACTGTCTTCCGATTGTGTAGATTCTGTTCTATTTGGCCTGGTTCATTTACATAAGTGCAGCAAGAAGTGTTGTATCATAAGCCTTTGTATTGTATTGTCAGCAAAACTAGAGGAAAGCTCACCTAATTAATTTCTTTCTGGAGGTTATGCAAGGAATCTAGGGTTGTATTTTCAATAGCCTTTATCATTCCAGAGATTTTTTTCTGCTACTCTTAGCTTATCTATTCTGAAGGCTAAGAAACTGAAACCGAGAAATTAACCTCCATCAGGTTTTACCTCTAGTACCTATAATTGTGAATGAATTTCTCCTTCTGCAGGCTCTCCCAATTCAATGAGATTCCTGGCTTGCCAGGAAGTGATCTTTCTTACTACCAGCTGCAAGCATAGACCTCCTAAGAAGGCTTTGTAGATATTGATTCTTCATGTAAAGTATAGATTTTTGAGACAGACAGGTAGAGGTTTGCTCCTTAATGTTGAGCCCTTTGTACATAATTAAATGGAATTTGTTTTCCAACATGACATTACCAACATAGCTCATATATAGTTAAATGGAATTTATTTTCCAACACGACTTTACCAGCATAGATTTGGTTACACAATAGATCTGTCCAGTTATAACCTGGCTTAACGACTGGTTCCTAAAAATCCTACATAAATAATCACAATGCCATTAAAGGTGAAGCGTCTCAGTTCAGGTAGTTGTAATAATATCTGTTCACTGTCCTAAGTATTTTGTGAATAGGGCAATCAGTATCTTACATATTTTCTGTAGAATCATGGTAGATTACTCTAGAGATAACATCTAAGTATAGTTTGCTCATTTATATATGAATCTTAATTAGAAATTGTAAAATGTGAACTTAGTAGTGTTTCATCTCTTTTTGTCAAAGGTCAATTGTGATTTTTGTAAGTTTAACCAAACATGAAAGCAGCCTTTTGGATTCCAGTAACCAGACTTACCATCATCCTTAGATTCCCTTAATGATTCATTACACTATAATCTATATTAAGATGTCCCAGAGGATATTTTTACTTAATTCTGAGGGGTCAGTGGGAATAAAAAACATTCTGAGTGTGCCCTTTCAGTTTTCACAAGTATAGCCTGTTAAACTGAGCATTAGAAATAGAATAAGAAGGAAGAGAAAAGGAAGTCTTATATGTTCATCATAAAACAGAACATTAAAAACACTACCAACAATATTTTAAACCAGCAAGAACCTACTGTATAACAGAGGGAACTCTGCTCAATATTATATAACAACCTAAATGGGAAAAGAATTTGAGAAAGAATAGATATATATATATATAAAACTAACCCAACATTGTTCATCAACTATACTCCAATATAAAATAAAAAGTTAAAAAAAAATAAAACAAGCAACTACATGTAGGTTTTCCTCACTGATTTTATTCAGTGCTATGTAACTTATTTACATTCTGTTAGATCTTGGGTCAACTACCATCTACTTCCATAAAGTTGTCTCCTGGATTGAAGTAGTACTGGAAATCCTGAATCAGGCCTCAGGTAAGGTTTGATAAGTGCTGCTCACAGTATTGATGTCAACTCATCCTGGGAAGACTATATTCATGAGTCTTTTCCTTGCAGCATTGGTAGTTAAAAGTGCCTGTTGTAGCCCTTTCTTCCAAAACTCTAAGGTCATCCTTTGCTATTTCTTCTAGAAGGTCTAATTTCTGGCCTATAGCTAAAAGCAGAGGCCTTCATGCAAGGTGAGAGGAGACGAAACCACCTATAAATGACAAAAATGAAAATTTGGGGTTAACTTTTTGTGAATAAGGGAATGAGGAAAATTATGAGAAAACTAGCGAGTAAGCTATGTCAACCAAGAAAGGTAATAGAGTCCATCCTAAAAAATAAAAAGATAAAGACTCTAAGAAATAGCACAAAATACTGAAGCCTCAAGTATAAAATGGGTTGGGAGAATTACTGACTAAGAAAATGGAAATTGAAAAAAAAAAGGAAATTAATGACATTGAATCCATTGTACTTAGAAGAGATGGGGTTATAGTTTATGAAAACAGTTTTGGATATGTTGGAAAAAGAATTATAAATATATCAGCCAAGGAAGACTTTATATACTTAGAGATAACCAGTGAACATTAGGTGAGATTAAAAAATATTTTGAAAGGGGACTATTCAAAAGCAGGCAAGAATATTTTTGTTGATTTCTGTAGTTCTCAAACAATCCGTGAGTGGTTTATTCGCTGTGCTAGTGTTGACTTGGAAATTAATGTGAAAAAGAGGAAAAAGCCATGTCAAAAAATTACTGTTAAATAAAGCCACATGGACTGCTTAATCATTTTAAGGAATCTCATTAATTCCCAGATAGCTTTTTCAGCTATTTTTTGAATAGTTTCTCTATCCACTGTCCATTTGGCTGTTTAGCTACGAGCAGAAGTCTGGGTAAGTATCAAGTTCTTATTTTTCTAGGTGAAAATCAGTGGGCTTGGAGCCAGTTTTAGTCTTCTAAAACGAGAACAAGTTTAGAAGAAAACTAAATATGAAAGACATGTTTATCCTTTCTTCCAAGGTAATACTTAGGGGGCCCTTCAGCTTTGTGGCTGGAGAAAAGAATGAACCCTGTCTCCTGTCTTTTCTTCTTGTAGAAATTTTACTAGGCAGGTAATCTAGCACCTGCTCACGCCCATCTCCTAAGTCTACTCATTCCCATATTGGTACCTTTGCTCTTCTTTCAGAAGCCCTCATTTCACTCTGTGCTCATCCTAAATGCCACAGAACTGCCAAGATCTAACTCCAGGCTCTGTGACGTCAGTTCCACCTCTAGCTTTTATTTACCTTCCCTTTACAGTTCAAACACAGGGCTCAGAGGACATTCCATGGAGCCCAGCATTTCTGAGTAAATTATGCTTTTTGGTAACGTAAAACATCATAAACCCTCACATGGTAGTGACTATAACTTTATGTGATGAGAAAAAAATCATAGAATGAGTGTTCCCAGTTTTTACTTCTTTTTGCCTACTCAAAGGATCATGTCTTTGGTTACTTCTTCTCTCCAACCCTTCAAATTACTAGGTGAATTCTTTTGGGCTTTTCATGGGAAATCAAGATGAAGAGGGGAGATAGGAAGAAATAAGGGCCTAGATCTTGGAGGAGTGTGTGTCTGGAAGGATGAGAATAGTGGATGCAAGGATCAAAAAATGTTGAAGAATTATAACTTCACACTATGAGTCTTATTTATGGTAGTCAAGAAATTCTAGTAAAGGTCTTAAATAATTTTGAAATTATTTTCTTGCTCAACTATATTTTTTTACTACAAGAAGATTTGGAGACTAAACTTCATCGTTAGGTGTTTATAATTGCTCCATTTGGTATTAATTTATGTGCTAACCAAAATTGAGAACACTCTATTGGAGTGAGTAGAGGTGATGTAGTGTAGATTTTTGAGACAGACATAGGTTTGATCCAGTTCTGCAGTTTATAGCTTGTGCAACTTTGGGCCAATTGTCTAAATAATCAGAGCCTTAAATACCTCATTTTGTTATTTTTTAAAAGGAAAATAGTAATAACAATGATGATGATGATGATGATAGTACCTAACCCAGAGATTAGTTGCAATGATTAAATAATGAGTTTAAGTACCTACCAAAGGACTTCCTTGGTGGCAGAGTGGTTGGGAATCTGCCTGCCAATACAGGTGACAAGGGTTTGATCCCTGTTCTGGGAAGATCCCACATGCCACGGGGCAACTGGGCCCGTGTGCCACAGCTACTGATCCCATGTCCTGCAACTACTGAAGCCTGCATGCCTAGAGCCCATGCTCTGCAGCAGGAGAAGCCACCGCAATGAGAAACCCATGCACCACAATGAAGAGTAGCACCTGCTCGCCACAACTAGAGAAAGCCTGCGCACAGCAGTGAAGACCCAATGCAGCCAAAAATAAAAATAAATAAATAAATAAATTTATTAAAAAAAATAAAGTACCTACCAAGATGCCTGACACCAAGTAAATGCTCATTAATATTAACTACCATTATTATTATTGCAATCCATATATGATTAGTTCCTTTGGAAAGAAGAATGATGGGAAAGGGATTAATTAGCTTGGCTAAGTGGTTCAAGAAAGGCTCTTCATGGGGTTACTTACCATATTAAACTTTCATCCATGTATGCCTTCAAAAATTACATGAAATATGCATATTCACTGGGAATAGTCATAAAATATCAAAACTGAAAAGAAGGTAAAAGTCATCTAAAACATCACCTCTAAAAAATAATTACTATTAATGTTTTGCTGTATTTTCTTTCAGATTTTGTATGTGTTTGCTTTTTGATTGATATCTGTGTTTTTTTTTTTTTTTTTTTTTGCGGTACTCAGGCCTCTCACTGTTGTGGCCTCTCCCTTTGCAGGGCACAGGCTCCAGCCGCGCAGGCTTAGGGGCCATGGCTCACGGGCCCAGCCGCTCCGCGGCACGTGGGACGGGGGCACGAACCCGCGTCCCCTGCGTCGGCAGGTGGACTCTCAACCACTGTGCCACCAGGGAAGCCTGATTGATATCTGTTTTAAAACAAAAGTAGGATAAAATTATATGTTTTTCCAAATGCTTCCTACACTTAACATGCTGTGAATATTCTTCCATGGCAATATCTATATTATATAATTATTTTGAAATTTCTGTATAGTATTCTCTTTTATTGATGCTTCATAATTAATTTCACTAATACCGAAGGTACAGTTTTGAGTTCGTTCTTAAATGGTGAGAAGGAGGCAGTCAAGTGAAACTAAAAGCAGAGAGAACAGCAACTTCCAAAGTTCTGATATGGAAATGAACTTTTTACTTATGGGAGAGGGCCAGTGTTATGTCTGGTTAAGGAGAAGATATAAGAAGATTCTAAGCAACAGAGTGGCAAGATCTATTTATTTATTATTTTTCAAATAATCCAGTAGCCATATGAAGACTAGAATGAAGGTTGGGGACTGGGAAGAGTGAAAGCAGGAAGACCAGTTAGAAGCCTCTTGCGTTTTTCTGGGAAGAGAATGATGGTAACTTGGACTAGGGTAGAAGCTCTACTGCTGCCATCTTGAGACTTAATGATTTATCTTTGAATTTGAGTTTTGTAAGTGAAAGTTTGATGGGACAATGGACCATGTACATGATCAAAGGATATGTACACAATACATGTGCCTATCGTCCCTTGCTGTTCCATTTGCATACAGAATTTGCAGCACCCCATGAGCACAAAGTTCTAGTGAGCTCATAATACATGGGAGTTCAGCAAACTTGGAGCAAGTATAGAGTAAGTATGTTACATTTAAGACTGAGTAAGCAGGGTCACTGACAGGAAAGTTTTCCGTTTGAACCAGAACTTGCTTCAAAGGCAAAAAGAAGGCAATTGTGTTCTAAGAAACATGAGGTACCAAAGAACTCTATCATATCCTCTCTTAATTGTGTTACTTCCTGGTATTAGCCAACCACTTCCACTGAAAATGAGGACATTGAAGAAATGAGAAAGATAAGGCAGCTCAAAATTCCTTTTGTTTTCCGTCCCTCCTCACTTATCAATAAACTAAGGGTAGAGAGCATTGGTAGAATGTGCCTGTATCAAAAGGTGAAATAAAAACAGTTAAGTTAGTTTTGTGCAGGTTTCCCACTATTCTGATAAGAATGAAATGCATATGTATAAACTATGAACTAAGAATCATTTAATTTTGATGATTTTTGCATACAAGTTAAGTGCTCTTATTTTGTACTTAAAACTGACTTTGCACAATATGTATGTGAACAATAAAATATGCTAATAATTTAAATTTTTAATTTTACTTTACTTAGAATGACATTAATGGCTATGGGGAAAAATTAAGTAAGAAAAGAGGGACTGAGATGCGAATGTGAGCTTCACTGAGACTTTAAAATTTGAGCTAAGAGGTGCAGGAGGTGAAGGAGCAAATCATGCATATCTGAGAGGATAGCATTGCAGGAAGATGGAAATCAGGCTCATGAAACAGCAACTCGTAGAACACCGTAAAGCTCTAACTGCACAAGCATTTAGAGTAGCCCTGGAAGAATTAGCCACTGTAAAGACCCTGAGGGATTTGAATGGCATACCTAAAAAATACAAGGAGATATGTGAATTGGAGCAGATTGAGCTAGAGGAAGTATTGTCAAGAGGAAATGAGAGGTGAGGTGATTGGGGATTGTGGGGAGGGGGCATGGATATCTTGTAGGCCCTTGATATGACAGTAAGTTATTTGGCTTTTAGTTCGGGTGAAACTGGCTTTTACATTGCAGGGGTTGGGACAGAGTGGTGAAAGAAATGAATAAAGACATGGATTGAGCTGCTGGCTCTATAATTTACCAGCCATTTGACTTTGACTATGTCACTTAGTATTTCTTCTAAAGTTTACTTTCTTTCCCTTTCACTTGGGGTTAATAATTTACCTAACTCAGAGGGCTGTGAGAATCAAATATGATACTATACATGAAGTGCTTAGCACAGTGTTTGGCCTGTGCTAAATGCCCAATAAATATTATCTATTATTAATGCTGTTGTAATAATAGGAGCTCATGAACAGCAACACTTTCCTTACTGTGCATTTAATATTTCCTAGGAATCAGGAAAAATGATCATATTAAAGTAGTTCTTACTTAGATAAGAAAGACCAATACACTTTAACCATTTAGAGTTATTTCCCATTTTAAACAAGGTTACTAATTAATCCACTCAGGTTAAAAACAGTTTTTTCAGTAAAACAAAAATGTTAAAGTCACCTAGGGAAAAACATTCTGGCTAGACTACAGGGACAGCATTGACTAGGAGCCTACCTCCAGTCTATTCCTCTAAACTATTCTTCATTGTGTCTGCTTTTAATCTTCCCTTTTGAACAGCTTTATTGAGATTAATTAGCACAAAGTGCTCATGTTTAAAATGTATAATTTGTTATGTTTTGACATGTTAAACTCATGAAAACATTATCACAATCAAGATAATGGACATGTCCATCACCCCTCAAAGTTTTTGTGCCCCTTGGTCATCCCTCCTCCTCTTCTTTCCTACCTCGCATCCCCAGACAATCACTGATGTGCTTTCTGTTACTATAGTTTGCATTTTCTGGAACTGTATGTTAACAGAATCACGTAGTACATGCTCTTTATGCATGGCTTTGTTCATTCACCATAATGAATTGGAAATTCATCCAAATTGCTGCATTTATCAATAGTTCATACCTTTCCATTTCTGAGTAGTATACTGTTGTTTGGAAATACTCAGTTTGTTTATTCATCCATCTTTGGATGGACATTTGAGTTCTTTCTAGTTTTTGGATATTACAACTAAAACTGCTACAAACAATTGTCAAGAATTGGTATTGTTTTTGCATTAAAGGCTTGGTAGAATTCACTGATGAAGTAATCATGGCCCAGAGTTCTCTTTGCAAGAGAGTTTTTAACCACTAAATTAACTTTCTTTAATACATGGGGCAACTTTGAAGAGTCAGCTGTGGTACTTTGTGTCTTTCAAGGAATTTGACCATTTCATCTAATTTCATTTGTTCATTTCATAGGTTAGGTCAAGTTGATTGATAGTGTTCAAGTGTACATAGCGTTGCTGATTTTCTGTCTACTTGTTCTATTAATTATTGAAAGAGTAATTTTTAAATCTCTGATAATAATTGTGGATTATCTATTTACCCTTTCAGTTCTATCATTTTTTTTGCTTCATGTATCTTAAAATTCTTTTATTAGCATAAACATTTAAGATTGTTATGTCCTTATGATGAACTGACTCTTAACTTATGAAATAACCTTTTTTACCAGTAGTAATATTCTTTTCTCTGAAGTTTACTTTTTATGATATTAATACAGTCACTTCTATCTTTTGATTAGTGTTAGCCTGGTATATCTTTTTCCATTCTTTTACTCTTAAGTTATTTACATCTTTATATATAAAATACACTTTTCATAGGTAACATATAGTTGGATCTTGCTTTTTTAAAAAAATCTAATCTGACATTTTCTGTCTTTACTTGGGGTGTTTAGAATAGAACATTTATGTTTAATGTTATTATTGATATGGTTAGTGTGAGTCTATCATCATACTCTTTGTTTTCTATTTACCCCATTTGCTCTTTGTTTCCCTTTTCCGATTTTTCTGCCTTCTTATGCATGAATTAATCTTTTTTGTGTTATTCCAGTTTTTCTCTTTTGTTGGCTTATTAACCATAACTCTATGTTTTGTTATTTTAATGGTTGCTTTAGTGTTTACATATATATATTTAATTTATCACAGTCTACCTTCTAGTGATATTATATCCATTTCACATGTTTTATAAGACCCCTCCAATAGTATGTTTCTAATTTTCCTTCTCGACCTTTATGTTACTGTTGTCATGCATTTTCTTATTCCATATGTTATAAGCCCTACTCTACAGTGTTACTCTTCTTGTTCAAACAGTCAATTATCTTTTTAAAAGATAATTACTTTAGGGCCTCCCTGGTGGCGCAGTGGTTGCGCGTCCGCCTGCCGATGCGGGGGAACCGGGTTCGCGCCCCGGTCTGGGAGGATCCCACATGCCGCGGAGCGGCTGGGCCCGTGAGCCGTGGCCGCTGAGCCTGCGCGTCCGGAGCCTGTGCTCCGCAGCGGGAGAGGCCACAACAGAGGAAGGCCCTCATACCACAAAAAAAATAAAAATAAAAAAAAAATAAAAAGATAATTACTTTAAAAAGATTTAAAAAATACGAAAAAGAGCTTATATTTTACCCATGTAATTACTATTTCTGTTGCTCTTCATTATTTATATAGATCCAGCTTCTACCTGGTATCATATTCTTTCTAATTGAAGGATTTTCTTCAACATTAAAAAAAAAAAGGGAGTCTGTGAGTGAAGAATTATTCAGATTTTTAATGTCTAAAATATCTTTATTTTACCTTAATATTTTTTAACATCTTTACTGTAGTATAATTGTTTTACAATGGTGTGTTAGTTTCTGCTTTATAACATAGTGAATCAGCTATACATTTACATACAACTCCATATCTCCTCCCTCTTGCATCTCCCTGCCAGCCTCCCTATCCCACCCCTCTAGGTGGTCACAAAGCACCCAGCTGATTTCCCTGTGCTATGCGGCTGCTTCCCACTAGCTATCTATTTTACATTTGGTAGTATATATAAGTCCGTGCCACTCTCTCACTTGGTCCTAGCTTACCTTTCCCCCCCATGTCCTCAAGTCTATTCTCTACATCTGCATCTTTATTCCTGTCCTGCCCCTAGGTTCTTCATAACCATTTATTCTTTAGATTCCGTATATATGTGTTAGCATATGGTATTTGTTTTTCTCTTTCTGACTTACTTCACTCTGTATGACAGACACTAGGTTCATCCACCTCACTACAAATAACTCAATTTCGTTTCTTTTTATGGCTGACTAATATTCAATTGTATATTTGTGCCACATCATCTTTATCCATTCATCTGTCGATGGACACTTAGGTTGCTTCCATGTCCTGGCTATTGTAAATAGTGCTGCAGTGAATATTGTGGTACATGACTCTTCTTGAATTATGGTTTTCTCAGGATATATGCCCAGTAGTGGGATTGTTGGGTCATATGGTAGGTCTATTTTTAGTTTTTTAAGGAGCCTCCATATTGTTCTCAATAGTGGCTGTATCAATTTCCATTCCCACCAACAGTGCAAGAGGGTTCCCTTTTCTCCACACCCTCTCCAGCATTTATTGTTTGTAGATTTTTTGAGGATGGCCATTCTGACCATTGTGTGGTGATACCTCATTGTAGTTTTGATTTGCATTTCTCTAATAATTAGTGATGTTGAGCATCTTTTCATGTGTTTGTTGGCCATCTTTATATCTTCTTTGGAGAAATGTCTATTTAGGTCTTCTGCCCATTTTTGGATTGGGTTGTTGGTTTTTCTGATATTGAGATACTTGAGCTTCTTGTAAATTTTTGAGATTAATCCTTTGTCAGTTGCTTCATTTGTAAATACTTTCTCCCATTCTGAGGGCTGTCTTTCCATCTTGTTCATGGTTTCCTTTGCTGTGCAAAAGCTGTTAAGCTTAATTAGGGCCCATTTGTTTATTTTTGTTTTTATTTCCATTTCTCTAGGAGGTGGGTGAAAAAGGATCTTGCTATAATTTATTTCATAGGGTGTTCTGCCTATGTTTTCCTCTAAGAGTTTTATAGTGTCTGGCCTTACATGTAAGTCTTTAATCCATTTTGAGTTTATTTTTGTATACGGTGTTAAGGAGTGTTCTAAATTCATTCTTTTACATGTAGCTGTCCAGTTTTCCCAGAACCACTTATTGAAGAGGCTGCCTTTTCTCCATTGAATATTCTTGCCTCCTTTATCAAAGATAAGGTGACCATATGTGTGTGGGTTTATCTCTGGGCTTTCTATCCTGTGCTATTCATCTATATTTCTGATTTTGTGCCAGTACCATACTGTCTTGATTACTGTAGCTTTGTAGTATAGTCTCAAGTCTGGGATCCTGATACCTCCAGCTCTGTTTTTCTTTCTCAAGATTTGGCTTTGGCTATTCAGGGTCTTTTGCGTTTCCATACAAATTGTGAAATTCTTTGTTCTAGTTCTGTGAAAAATGCCATTAGTAGTTTGATAGGGTTTGCATTGAATCTGTAGATTGCTTTGGGTAGTATAGCCATTTTGCCAATGTTGATTCTTCCAGGCCAAGAACAAGGTATATCTCTCCATCTGTTTCTTTCATTTTTAATTTCTTTCATCAGTGTCTTATAGTTTTCTGTACACAGGTCTTTTGTCTCCCTAGGTAGGTTTATTCCTAGATATTTTTTCTTTTTGTTGCAATGGTAAATGGCAGTTGTTCCTTAATTTCTCTTTCAGATTTTTCATCCTTGTGTATAGGAATGCAAGAGATTTCTGTGCATTAATTTTGTATCCTGCTGCTTTACCAAATTCATTCATTAGTTCTAGTAATTTTGTGGCAACATCTTTAGGATTCTCCATGTATAGTATCATGTTATCTGCAGACATTGACAGCTTTACTTCTCCTTTTCTGATTTGGATTCCTTTCATTTATTTTTCTTCTCTGATTGCTGTGGCTAAAACTTCCAAAACTATATTGAATAATAGTGGTGAGAGTGGACAACCTTGCCTTGTTCCTGATCTTAGAGGAAATGATTTCAATTTTTCACCATTGATAACGAAGTTGGCTGTGGGTGTGTCATATATGACCTTTATTATGTTGAGGAAAGTGCCCTCTATGCCTACTTTCTGGAGGATTTTTATCATAAATGGGTGCTGAAATTTGTCACAAGCTTTTTCTTCATCTATTGAGATGATCTTATGGATATTATCCTCAATTTGTTAATATAGTGTATTGCATTGATTGATTTGCATATCTTGAAGAATCCATGCATTCCTGGGGTAAACCCCACTTGATCATGGTGTATGATACGTTTAATTGCTCTTGGATTCTGCTTGCTAGTATTTTTTTTTTGAATTTTATTTTATTTATTTTTTTATACAGCAGGTCCTTATAACTCATCAATTTTATACACATCAGTGTATACATGTCAATCCCAATCGGCCAATTCATCACACCGCCACCCCCACCACCATGCCGCTTTCCCCCCTTGGATCATAAGAGACTACTACAAGCAATATATGCCAATAAAATGGACAATCTGGAAGAAATGGACAAATTCTTGGAAAGGTACAACATTCCAACATTGAACCAGGAAGAATTAGAAAATATAAGCAGACCAATAACAAGGAATGAAATTGAAACTGTGATTAAAAATCTTCCAACAAACAATATTCCAGGACCAGATGGCTTCACAGGTGAATTCTATCAAACATTTAGAGAAGAGCTAACACCCATCCTTCTCAAACTCTTCCAAAAAACTGTGGAGGAAGGAACACACTGAAACTCATTCTATGAGGCCACCAACACCTTGATACCAAAACCAGACAAAGATACTACAGGAAAAGAAAATTACAGACCAATATCACTGATGAATATAGATGCAAAATTCCTCAACAAAATACTAGCTAACAGAATCCAACAACACATTAAAAGGATCATACACCATGATCAAGTGGGATTTATCCCAGGGATGCAAGGATTCTTCAATATATGCAAATCAATCAATGTGATACACCATATTAACAAATTGAAGAATAAAAACCATATGCTGGCCTTTCCACCTCCATCCTTTTTTCTCCAGGGCTGAGCCCACAGCTGCTGCTTCCACTTTGCATGGTAACCAGTGACTCATGACAAGTGGAACCTATCCACTGACATGCCGTGGAGACACCTGAGAGACATCAAATTTACAGAGCCCAGGCCTTCTGATAACTCACATCCCCGCCTTCCCCGACCTGCCCAGTGCTTCTCTGCCCATAGTAGTCCCTTCATAAATACTGACCAGAGCCTCAGGAGCATGTCATCTCTGTCACTTAAGAGAGGCCCCCGGGAGTCCAGTTTGTCTTTGGGAACAACGGCAGGCTCCAGCCTGAAGTCTGGCCTCAGCTGCTTCCCCCGACGACACGCCAAGGCCGCCTGGGAGCTCATTTCAGGGGTGACGTTGGGCACTCGTAGCTCTGCACAGCCTCCTTTCACGAGCTCCTTTCTCAAATCCCCCCATCCTGTCTTATATGTGGTGGTTACCCCTGGAAAGTCAAGCTATGGGTGGCTTTTTAATTTTTTCTTTTCCTTTAGACTTAATCCTTTCTTTAAAAAAAACTGTAGTAAAATACATACAAAATTTAAATCTTAACCATTTAGATGTACAATTCAATATTGTTCAAGCATATTCACATTGTTTTGCCACCAAGCTCCAGAACTTTTTCATCTTAAAAAACTGAAACTCTGTACCCATTAAACAACTCTCTATTTCCCCCTCCCCCCATCCCCTAGCAAGGGTGGGTTTTAATTATCTTAAATTGTTTTCATTTTTGCTCATTTGTACTTTTCTAATTTTTCTAAAATGAGCATTTATTATTTTTACAACTGAATTTCAAAAACTCCAGGACATTTTTGTGCAATCTTCTCCACTTTGCAGTCAGGGGACCTGGGGCCTGAGCTGTGGAGAGTCTGCAGGGAGGACCTGTAGCACCCTGGGCGCCCTGCAAGCTCCCCGCAAAGGGAGAGCTGCTGCAGTCCGCTCTTAGGAGGAGGACAGGTCAGGGACTGCAGCAGGACAAGTTCTGGCCATTAACTGGGTCCTGACTGAGCACCCAGTTACCCACAGGGATTCGGGATGGAGCTTCGTTTCAGGACTCACGTGTCTCTCTTCTCACCTCACTGAGCCCCAGGCAGTTCTCACGGAGTCACTCGTTGCCCTTGGTTGGCCCATGTCTCTTGCCCCTCGAGATTCTCTGGCCAGTCAGGCCCAATGCTCTGCTCATCGCAGGCCCCCAAGCCAGCCTGTGAGGAGGTGAAGACGGAGGCAGGCAGGGGCCTCTGCTCACACACAGTCCCTCGGTCGGCGCCAAGCCTCACTTGCTCTAGGACAGGCAAAAGAATGTTCCCTAAGTGGCTCTCGAGGGGGTGGGGTGGGGGGCTTGTAGAGGTCAGGGAGGGAGTAAGGGTTGGGGGTTCGTGAGGATGTAAAGAGTAATTTCCGCCTTGCTAATCTGAGGGTATCTGTTTTGTTACAAGCAGGGACTTAGGCACGCACACAGAAAACCACAGCTAAAGTGCCAAAGCGCGACACTCCAGAATGTCACGGCCCCTTTCATTTTGCAAACAGGGCCCGAGGCTTGTAAGGCGAGGCAGTTTGCTTGATGCCGGGGCAAGGTGGTGGTGGCTCCGCTGAGAACGGAGCCAGGTCTCCTGGATCCCTGACACACCTGCCGCCTAGTGGCTCCACCAGGTGGAGCTCCCAGAGCAAAACAAGCCGACTGGGGGCCAGGGAGGGGTCCGGTCAGAATCCCAGTTGCAGGCCAAGAGCTAGAGAGGGACAGAATGGGCCAGAACTTGCAGAAGCTCGGCAAGAAATGGGAAGGAAAGGCAGGGCGCCACGGAAACACTTCAGAAACGGGCTGGGGGTGGGGGGGGGGTCCCCAGATGGAGTCTTGCCGTGCACGGTTATCCGACCACGATGTTCCCCTTCCAGGGGAAGGGCTGGAACCGGGGACCTGAGAGTCTGGAGGACAGACAGCAACCTTATAGTCCTTCCGACCCATTGGTGGGGCAGGATCACTGAGGTACTGGTCAGGGTTTCTAGGCTAAAGTGGGGACGGGGCACGAAGGGGGACAGGCCACGAAGACACGCGGCAGAGGAGGCGGGTGTGGCCCCCAAAGCTGGGCGTGGCCCTCTGGCCCCTCAGGGTGAAGCTGCCTGAGGCTCCTCTCGGGAGGGCTCCGTCTCCTGCCGCCCCTCTGGGCCACCGTTCTCAGCCAGGGGCTGGGCCCTGCTGCCGGGGGAGCCCGTGTCACACAGGGTGCTGCCCGTGGTCACCCTGCTGAGGCTGTGGGAGCTGCGGTGGGGTCCGTGGCGGCGGCACCGGGTCCCGAGGCACAGGGCCTCCCGGAAGGTGTCCCGGAAGCGGCTGGACATGAGGCTGTAGAGCACAGGGTTGGCGGCCGAGCTGAAGTAGAAGAAGACGCCGGAGACGACGTGCACGTACTGGAAGGCCAGGTGCAGGCCCTCGGTCCAGCGGGACACGAGGCTCCACATGAGGCGGTCGATGTGGAACGGGGCCCAGCAGATCCCAAACACCACGACCAGGGCAACTGTGGACAGAAAGGGAGCCCGCTCTTCCTCTCCTCTCCCACCGGCCTCCCACACCCACTGTCCATCTGGAGGTTTCTGGAAGTTTGCCTCTCCCGGCCGCACCCCTATAGGAGGGGCTGCTCTCGCCACTGTCACCGACTGGGCAGTGGGCGTGCGCCCTGGACCAGGTGTGGACGCCCGGGCCAAGCTGGCCTGGTCCGATTCTCTCACCGTGGAACTGGAACTAAGTGACAGCTGTGGCTGCTGAGCCCCAGCGTGACACAGTGCGGCTAGGGCCCACTCTGGGTGCCTCTCAGGGGCCATGCCTGCTTATGCATGAGCAGAGAGGAACCGGAGAATGAGGCCCGTGGTCAGACAGCAGTAGCCAGGGAGTTACAGGGAAAGCGAGACACACACCCCCCCACGCACTTGCCTGTCTGGGCCCTAGAAGGCTTCCCAGCGCCAGCCCCCAGCTCTCCTGGGTGCCCCTGAATATCCTGCCCCGCATTACCTCCCCGTTCCTCGACAGCCCCACCCCAAGCCCCGGTAAAAGGCAGGACAGGCCGGCCAATCCTTCACTCTTCTCCGGAGTCTGCCTCCAGCCCTGGTTTCACCCTACCCTTCCTGGGTCTTTGCTATCAGGTCTGCGTTGTTTTGTTTTTGTTTTTGTTTTTGTTTTTATTTCCATTTCTCTAGGAGGTGGGTGAAAAAGGATCTTGCTATAATTTATTTCATAGGGTGTTCTGCCTATGTTTTCCTCTAAGAGTTTTATAGTGTCTGGCCTTACATGTAAGTCTTTAATCCATTTTGAGTTTATTTTTGTATACGGTGTTAAGGAGTGTTCTAAATTCATTCTTTTACATGTAGCTGTCCAGTTTTCCCAGAACCACTTATTGAAGAGGCTGCCTTTTCTCCATTGAATATTCTTGCCTCCTTTATCAAAGATAAGGTGACCATATGTGTGTGGGTTTATCTCTGGGCTTTCTATCCTGTGCTATTCATCTATATTTCTGATTTTGTGCCAGTACCATACTGTCTTGATTACTGTAGCTTTGTAGTATAGTCTCAAGTCTGGGATCCTGATACCTCCAGCTCTGTTTTTCTTTCTCAAGATTTGGCTTTGGCTATTCAGGGTCTTTTGCGTTTCCATACAAATTGTGAAATTCTTTGTTCTAGTTCTGTGAAAAATGCCATTAGTAGTTTGATAGGGTTTGCATTGAATCTGTAGATTGCTTTGGGTAGTATAGCCATTTTGCCAATGTTGATTCTTCCAGGCCAAGAACAAGGTATATCTCTCCATCTGTTTCTTTCATTTTTAATTTCTTTCATCAGTGTCTTATAGTTTTCTGTACACAGGTCTTTTGTCTCCCTAGGTAGGTTTATTCCTAGATATTTTTTCTTTTTGTTGCAATGGTAAATGGCAGTTGTTCCTTAATTTCTCTTTCAGATTTTTCATCCTTGTGTATAGGAATGCAAGAGATTTCTGTGCATTAATTTTGTATCCTGCTGCTTTACCAAATTCATTCATTAGTTCTAGTAATTTTGTGGCAACATCTTTAGGATTCTCCATGTATAGTATCATGTTATCTGCAGACATTGACAGCTTTACTTCTCCTTTTCTGATTTGGATTCCTTTCATTTATTTTTCTTCTCTGATTGCTGTGGCTAAAACTTCCAAAACTATATTGAATAATAGTGGTGAGAGTGGACAACCTTGCCTTGTTCCTGATCTTAGAGGAAATGATTTCAATTTTTCACCATTGATAACGAAGTTGGCTGTGGGTGTGTCATATATGACCTTTATTATGTTGAGGAAAGTGCCCTCTATGCCTACTTTCTGGAGGATTTTTATCATAAATGGGTGCTGAAATTTGTCACAAGCTTTTTCTTCATCTATTGAGATGATCTTATGGATATTATCCTCAATTTGTTAATATAGTGTATTGCATTGATTGATTTGCATATCTTGAAGAATCCATGCATTCCTGGGGTAAACCCCACTTGATCATGGTGTATGATACGTTTAATTGCTCTTGGATTCTGCTTGCTAGTATTTTTTTTTTGAATTTTATTTTATTTATTTTTTTATACAGCAGGTCCTTATAACTCATCAATTTTATACACATCAGTGTATACATGTCAATCCCAATCGGCCAATTCATCACACCGCCACCCCCACCACCATGCCGCTTTCCCCCCTTGGATCATAAGAGACTACTACAAGCAATATATGCCAATAAAATGGACAATCTGGAAGAAATGGACAAATTCTTGGAAAGGTACAACATTCCAACATTGAACCAGGAAGAATTAGAAAATATAAGCAGACCAATAACAAGGAATGAAATTGAAACTGTGATTAAAAATCTTCCAACAAACAATATTCCAGGACCAGATGGCTTCACAGGTGAATTCTATCAAACATTTAGAGAAGAGCTAACACCCATCCTTCTCAAACTCTTCCAAAAAACTGTGGAGGAAGGAACACACTAAAACTCATTCTATGAGGCCACCAACACCTTGATACCAAAACCAGACAAAGATACTACAGGAAAAGAAAATTACAGACCAATATCACTGATGAATATAGATGCAAAATTCCTCAACAAAATACTAGCTAACAGAATCCAACAACACATTAAAAGGATCATACACCATGATCAAGTGGGATTTATCCCAGGGATGCAAGGATTCTTCAATATATGCAAATCAATCAATGTGATACACCATATTAACAAATTGAAGAATAAAAACCATAT
>NC_041229.1:37929878-37942624 GCF_002837175.3 Physeter macrocephalus
TACATAGAGAATCCTAAAGATGCCACCAGAAAACTACTAGAGCTAATCAATGAATTTGGTAAAGTAGCAGGATACAAAATTAATGCACAGAAATCTCTTGCATTCCTATACACTAAAAATGAAAATTCAGAAAGAGAAATTAAGGAAACAGTCCCATTCACCACTGCAACAAAAAGAATAAAATACCTGGGAATAAACCTACCTAGGAAGACAAAAGACCTGTATGCAGAAAACTATAAAACACTGATGAAAAAAATTAGAGATGATACAAACATATGGAGAGATATACCATGTTCTTTGACTGGAAGAATCAATATTGTGAAAATGACTATACTACCCAAAGCAATCTACAGATTCAATGCAATCCCTATCAAATTACCAATGGCATTTTTTACAGAGCTAGAACAAAAAAATCTTAAAATCTGTATGGAGACACAAAAGACCCCGAATAGCCAAAGCAGTCCTGAGGGAGAAAAACGGACCTGGAGGAATCAGACTCCCTGACTTCAGACTATACTACAAAGCAACAGTAATCAAGACAATACGGTGCTGTCACAAAAACAGAAACATAGATTAGTGGAACAAGATAGATAGCCCAGAGATAAACCCACGCACCTATGGTCAACTAATCTATGACAAAGGAGGCAAAGATATACAATGGAGAAAAGATAGTCTCTTCAATAAGTTGTGCTGGGAAAACTGGACAGCTACATGCAAAAGAATGAAACTAGAACACTTCCTAACACCATGAACAAAAATAAACTCAAAATGGATAAGAAACCTAAATGTAAGACAGGACACTATAAAACTCTTAGAGGAAAACATAGGAAGAACACTCTTTGACATAAATCACAGCAAGATCTTTTTTATCTACCTCCTAGAGTAATGGAAATAAAAACAAAAATAAACAAATGGGACCTAATGAAACTTAAAAGCTTTTGCATAGCAAAGGAAACCATATACAAGATGAAAAGACAACCTTCAGAATGGGAGAAAAATTAGCAAATGAATCAACGGACAAAGGGTTAATCTCCAAAATATATAAACAGCTCATTCAGCTCAATATTAAAAAAACAAACAACCCAATCCAAAAATGGGCAGAAGACCTAAATAGACATTTCTCCAAAGAAGACATAAAAATGGCCAAGAAGCACATGAAAAGATGCTCAACATCACCAGTTATTAGAGAAATGCAAATGAAAGCTACAATGAGGTACCACCTCACACCAGTTAGAATGGGCGTCATCAGAAAATCTACAAACAACAAATGCTGGAGAGGTTGTGGTGCAAAGGGAACCCTCTTGCACTGTTGGTGGGAATGAAAATTGATACAGCCACTATGGAGAACAGTATGGAGGTTCCTTAAAAAACTAAAAATAAAATTACCATATGATCCAGCAATCCCACTACTGGGCATATACCCAGAGAAAACCATAATTCAAAAAGACACATGCACCCCAATGTTCATTGCAGCACTATTTACAATAGCCAGGTCATGTAAGCAACTGAAATGCCCATTGACAGATGAATGGATAAAGAAGTCGTGGTACATATATACAATAGAATATTACTCAGCCATAAAAAGGAATGAAATTGGGTCATTTGCAGCGATGTGGATGAATCTAGAGACTGTCATACAGAGTGAAGTAAGTCATAAAGAGAAAAACAAATATCACAGATTAACGCATATATGTGGAACCTAGAGAAATGGTACAGATGAACCAGGTTGCAGGGCAGAAATTGAGACAGATGTAGAGAACAAACGTATGGACACCAAGGGGGGAAAGCGGAGGGGGTGAGGGTGGGGGTGGTAGTGTGATGAATTGGGCGATTGGGATTGACATGTATACACTGATGTGTATAAAATGGATGACTAATAAGAACCTGCTGTATAAAAAAATAAATAAAATAAAATAAAATTCAAATATTCAAAAAAAATGACACATCTGATAAAACACTATTATTCAAAATGTACAAATAACTCATAAAACTCAACATTTAGAAAAGAAACACCCTGATTAAAACATGGGCCAAAGACTTAAACACCCACTTCACCAAAGAAGATAAACAGATGGAAAATAAGCATATGAAAAGATGCTCCACATCACATGTCATTAGGAAAATACAAATTAAAACAACAATGAGATCCACTACACACCTGTAAGAATGGCCAAAATCCAGACCACTGGTAACATCAAATTCTGGTGAGGATGTAGAGCAACAGGAAGTTTCATACATTGCTGTGAGCATGTGAAATGGTACAGACACTTTTGAAGACAGTTTGGTGATTCTTACAAACTTAAACATACTATTACTATACAATCCAACAATCACATTCCTTGATATTTACCCAAAGGAGCTGAAAACTTACGTCCATACAAAAACCTGCACCTGATGTTTATAGCAGCTTTATTTATATTTGTCAAAAGTTGGAAGCAACTTAGATGTCCTTCAGTGGGTGAATGGATAAATAAACTGGTACATCCAGATAATGGAATATTATTCAGTGCTAAAAAATGAGTTGTTAAGCCATGAAAAGACATGGAGGAAACAAATATGAATATTACTAAGCGAAAGAAGCAAATCTGAAAAGACTATAAACACTGTAGGATTCCAACTAGATGACGTTCTAGAAAAGGCAAAACTATGTGAAGAGCACAGAAAATTTTTAGGGCAGTGAAAATACTTTGCATCATATTATAATGATGCATACGTGTTATACATTTTCCCAAATTCATAGAATGTACAACACCAAGAGTAAATCGTAATGTACGGACTTTGGATGATTAGGATGTGTCAATGTAGATTCCTCAATTTTGGCAAATGTACTGGTCTGGTAGAGGGTACTGATAATGGGGGAGGCCAAGCATGTGTGGTGCCAGGGGGTATGTAAGGAAGCTCTGTACCTCCCTTCAATTTTTCTGTGAACCTAGAATTCCTCTAAAAAAGTCTCAATTTTGAAAACGTCAAATTTGGGTCTTTTGAATATCTATATCCATTTACTTAAATTTTGAACATATGGAATACAGTTATAATAATTTCTTTAATGTCTCTTCTGATAATTCTAATATCTGTATCATTTTAGTTTGGTTTGATTGATTGGATTTTCTCTGAATTATGGGTCATAATTTCCTGTGTCTTTGTAGGGCTGGTGATCTTTGATTAGATGCAAGATTTGTGACTTTTCACTTGTTGGGTTCTGGCTATTTTTATATTCCAATAATTCTTCTTGATGTGTTATGGTTAAGTTACTTGTAACGAATTTTATCTTCTTGGATCTTGCTTTTATGATTTGTTAGGTGGGTCAGTAGCAGGGATCCGTCTAAAGCTAATTATTCCCCACTATGGAGGAAAGATCTTCCTGAGTACTTTGCCTAATGCTCCATGGATTATGAGTTTTTCCAGCCTTGCTGGGCATAGTTCCCAGGCACTTTCTTCTAATCCTTTTAAGTGGTTCTTTCCTTAGTTTTAGATAGATTCCTAACATACATGTACTGATAGGTACACTGCTGCATACTAGAGGGTGACTCTGCAGATATCTGGAGTTCCTTTCTGTGTAGTCCTCTCCTCAGCTTTACTTTGCTCTGGTAAGTTTAACCGTCTTGTCTTCCTCAGACTCTTCAGCTGCATCCCTTTAACTCAGGGAGACCACTGGGCTTTGCCTATTTTCCCCCTCTCTGTTAATCAGCTTGGAAATGTTCTTTAGGAGGTAAGCTTGGACAGTTGTAAGTTTTCCCTCATTTGTTTACTGTATCTTAGGAGTCATTGTCCTTTGTTTCCTAATGTCAAATACTTGTGTGCCTTCTTAAAAATATATACATTTGTACTTTGTCATGGTTTTTAGTTGTTTCACATGGGAGGGTAAATCCTGTCCCTGTTACTCCATGTTGACTGGAAATGGAAATTTTCCTTTAATCTTAATACAGAAAATTTCCTTAAATTTCTAAGATTTTTTTTTTTTTTTTTTTTTTTTTTTTTGTGGTATGCGGGCCTCCCTAGCCGCTCCGCGGCATGTGGGATCCTCCCAGACCGGGGCGCGAACCCGGTTCCCCTGCATCGGCAGGTGGACACACAACCACTGCGCCACCAGGGAAGCCCAATTTCTAAGATTTTTAAAGCCCCCATTCCCATCCATTTCATCCAAGCCTTGTACACTTGTCTCTGTGTTATTTTATATCCTCTCGGTGGCTGATCACTCTCAGAGAGAATTAGTAATTTGATGTGGGAGTTGCTTGAACTTACCACTCTCTTACCTCCAAGAGCCTTTACACATGCATTCCCCATGCCTAAAATGACAGCTCACGTATTTGTTTAGTTAACTCTTCATTCTTCATGTATTAGTTCAAATATCACTTTCTCGACACTTTTTTCTACCCCTAGACCTAGACTTTGATCCCTTTACTCTCTACTCTTTGAGCTCCTTTCTTTTTATACAACTTGTTATTTCTTACTTAGAGTTTGTCTTTCCCACTAGACCAAGAATGCTAATAAGAAGAGGGATATTGACACTTTAATAAAAGTGCATATCCAGTGCCTAGAACAGTTCATAGTGGGTATCCAGTGATAATCCATCATACTGATTTAAATTTCGTTTAGATTTGTCAAGCAAATTAGCTACGAAGGAAATATTTCTCAGCACTTACTTTAAAATAGCTAAAAAGATGTGAAGACACTAAAAGTCATGATGAAAAGCACATGAACTTTGATATCAAAACAAATTTGGGTTTAAATTTTGGAGTCAGTACTACTTACTAGCTGAGTGACATGGAGTAAGTTATTTGCCTCAGGTTTTTGTGTTTGTTTGTTTGTTTGTTTGTTTTTGCATTGAGACAAGAACAGCTTCTTCTTAGAGTTGTTATGACACCTAACTGAGGCTGCCTATCTTAGAATCTCTAGCACAATGCTTAAAATATAGTAGATGCTCCATAAATATTAGTTTCTCTCTTCATCCTTTTGCCACTCCACTCCCCCCTTCTACTGCTTTATTTCAGTTATCTCTCCCCCTCAGGAGAATCCTCAGTGCATTACCGATACTATCTATAGTAACAGATGACATAGCAAAATGTGTTGCCTTCTCTAGGTCATAAGCATGAATTTAGGTAAACATAGTCACAAAATCACAAAGAATCAGAATTGGAGGAGACTTGTGAGCTCCAAATCCTCATAGGTGGAGGCACAGATGTTGAGGGGAAAAGTGACTTGACCAGGGTCCTAAAGAAAACTGGTGAGGTGCTTTTGGGAAGAACATAGCTAAGTAGCTCAGGGTAACTGACTTGATAGATTTGCTTGTCCTCAGTTTAATTAGTATCAATTGATATTCTTAAATACAGTCTTATGCTGAGTCCTGTTAGATAATACTCATGGAGCTAAAATTGGCAAACAAAAATAAGATATTGGGACCAATTCTATCCTTTTCCTTATACCTAGAAAACTATGACTCCTTGTGTAAAAAAGTTCAGGCAAGCTTTGATTTCAGATAGAATTCTTGCTGTGTGTTTACTGTTTTAAGCAGCCCATCTGTTTAATTCTTACCATTAACTGTGCCTAATTCTATGGTGTAAACTGGTATTGCAGACAAGTGGGTAGCAGATTTACAAAAGTTGTGTCCATATGTTGTACCGTGGGGGTGGGTGGGTGGTGGTTAGGAAAGGAATGATGAACTCTAGTGTCAAACAGCCCTGATAGAAATCAGGCCGTTGATATCTTATGACTGCGTTGTTCCTTTGAGTTGATCTCTGGGATCAGTGCCAGAAAAACAAATGAGAACCAGAGACCAAATTAAGTGTTGCCTGATCATTATGTCAAAGACAAAAGCAGGAAGATAAAAATCGCAAAGCCAAATAGATGCAGGACAAAGGGGAAATAATGGCAGCTGTAACCATAGTTTGGAACTACGAAGTGGAACAAATGAGACTGAACTTGCTTACCATCTGTTCAGAAGCAAGGGGACCCTCAGAAAGTACCCTGGGCTTGAGGTCTGCTGATGGGCTTTGACATTCTTGCTCAGTTTCTTACGGATGGGGTGACTTGGGAAAGGTAACCCGTTTTTTCTCCATTTCAGTTTCCACATCTGTTAAATGGAGATGATGATATCCCCCTTTTCCCAAGACTAGCATATTTTAGTTCTCTAACAGCTTCACTTCCCCTAACATCTGCCACCCACCCTTAGTACCCAATTTCCAGCTTCAGCGTCTTTCTATGATCTCCTGTCCTTGTTAGAACCCTGCCCATGATGGACATCATCACTGTACTTCAGCAGAAAAATACAATGCAAGAGCAAGAATGCAGGATTCTTACTAACTTGCTCCAGACTTCCAATCCTTCCTCGGCTCATGGATGACCCTGAAAAATTACTTATCTTTTCTGGGCCTCAGTTTCCCCAAACTCACAGGTTGTTGTAAGGTAATGCTCACAAAGTACTTAATACAATGTCCTGGCACTTATTAAGTAAATTTTAGCATCCATCATACAAATCACTAAATATGTATTATTTCTGTTATTGTTAATATTGTAAAAGTACAGATTTTAAACCTTTAAAAACACATACAGGGGCTTCCCTGGTGGTGCAGTGGTTAAGAATCCATCTGCCAATGCAGGGGACACAGGTTCGAGCCCTGGTCCGGGAAGATCCCACATGCCGCGGAGCAACTAAGCCCGTGAGCCACAACTACTGAGCCCGTGTGCCACAACTACTGAGCCCATGCACCACAACTACTGAAGCCCATGCGCCTAGACCCTGTGCTCCACAACAAGAGAAGCCACTGCAATGAGAAGCCTGCATACCTCAATGAAGAGTAGCCCCCGCTCGTCGCAACTAAAAGAAAGCCCATGTGCAGCAGTGAGGACCCAACACAGACAAAAATAAATAAATAAAGAAATTTATTAAAAAAGAAAAAAACACATACAAATATATATGGAGCGCATGTCAAAGGTTAGTTTAAATCATGAATGAGAGAAGCAGCAGGATGGTAAAAGAGACTCAGAAAAAAAGAAGTATATATAGTTGGTGAAGGAAAGCATGATGAAATAAGGTTAAGTTAACATACAAAACTGTTAATGTCCTAAGAGGTCAATAAAATTGTAAACTCTGAGGTCATCATTTTTACTGGGAATTTATTATTTTTATCTCCACTGGACAAAGATACCTCACAACTTATCAATCTTCTATAAGTAAACACTTAACTTTACTCAGGGTCTGAGCCTTAATTAATAATAAATATTAAGTCAAATGAAATGACGGCCCTAGAGAATCAGGAGACTCAACTGCAGGCTTGTTAGAAAATGCTCTAATATGATCACGAAAACTCTGGCAGTGATCTCCTTGCTTTATTTTCCATGTTTTAGGTAATTATTTTTGCTTTGGGTTTGGTCAATGAATCATTGTCCTGTCTAAGACCTTGGCCTTCTGGGACCAGGCTTTGGTAGGCAAGCTAAAATTTCTCACCCTCTGAGCTTTTGTAACCAAATTAAATCACCATAAATATCTTTGTGTTTGAAACTGTTGAGGACATTGGGAAATGAGAAAGGGAAAAGAAATGGGAGCCTGGAAATGAAAGGAGTTTTATTTTCATTTTCACATAGGGTGTGACCTCTTTTTCTTGGGTATTTAGAAATGGGGCATGTTTCACATTTGCAGCGGCCAACTGCATGAAAACATAAAACAATTAACGTTCATATCTGACCAACATTTTCCTTAAATCTCAGCTGTTATCCTTTCCTCCCTGTCCTCTTCAAATGGATTTCCTGTTTTTTCAAGTCCTTTCATTTTCCTTTATTCTTTATCTCTCTCCCTAATCTTTCCCTCTTCCTTTCCTACCCTTCCTGGGTCTTTATATTTACTTCGAGCAGTCTTTCCTCCTTTTTAAAATTTTGACTCTTTCCTCTTAGAGTGGTTGGAAGCCAAAAAGATCTGTTTTCTTTTCTCTCTTTCTCTGAGTCCTTTCTTTAGCTTGCTTTTATGATCGCCCAGCTGTTTCTTTGGTTGTCACTACCCAGGCCCTTTGATCCCAATTCCGCCTTTTGACTGTTTCACATATTCCTGGGCTGGGCTTAGTTAGAGGGAGGACAAAAGAAGAAGAGAAACTCTTTAAGGCAAATCAACATATATTTTGGAAAAAATATTTAATTAGTCTTTAATCCAGGATGCCTCTGATCACACTTTTTAATTAAATAAATAAAAATTACTTTTTAAAACTGTAAAGACAATGATATTGCCACAGATTTTAAAAGAAAGAGTTGTTTTTGTTAACCTGCCTCATATACATAAACATTTTCATTTCTGTATTTTCCTTCTGTCTTTGTCTTCTGATATACATGTTTTTGCATGATTGCATTAAAAAATCTCTTTATTTAAGCTTGTGGCCTAGATATGTGAGTATATCTTGCAGGTGTATTAAGGAGTAGACGAAATTTGGCAATTTAAAGCCTTTGGGGCTACTGTGGCCTTTTGGTGTGGTAAACAAAGCCTGACCTTCAGGGAGCTGTGTCCATCCCCATGCTGGGTGCCATAGTGTTTGAATTACTTTGCTCTGAACACATGGTCAGGCAAACACAGTTCTGCCTTCCACAAGTAGACAGCAATGAACTTGTTTTCTAAGTCACTTGGAGCAGAAGGACAAGCTAGTTAATAAAGGACATTCTAACAAATGAATAAAGAACCTCCACTGTGTGAATGAAAAGTGGCCCCTATTATACAGAAGATGAGTCTGAGATCTGGAGTGAGATCTGAGTTCAAGTCCTCCCACTAGCTGATTGCATAACCTTGAGTAAATATTAAGTTCTCCAGGATTTAGTTTCTTCTTCTGTAAAGTGGAGATATTAATGGAGGCATTAATCAGTATATTTGAGGATATCATAAGAATATAATATCAGTGGAGATATTATATGTTATACAGTAGTTCCCCCTTATCCATGGTTTCAGTAACCCATGGTCAACTGCAGTTCAAAAATATTAAATAGAAATTCTAGAAATAAACAAGTCATACATTTCTGAATAGTATGATGAAATCTTGCACTGCCTGGTCTGTCCCACCTGGGATATGGATTATCCCTTTGCCTAGTGTATCCATGATGTGTACTCTACCCACTTGTTAGTCTAGGAAAAAACATAGTATATATAGGATTCAGTACTATTGCAGGCATCCACTGGGGGTCTTGAAACATATCTCCCACAGATATGAGGGGACTACTGTATACCATTTGAGACAAGATACAAGTTATCATAAATGCTGAGGAAATGTTTAAAATCTCATATAATCATTTGTTTTTCTGTTCATCAAGAATGCTTGCAAGAAGGAAATGAAATTTCAAGGTTAGTACACATCTGTATTATTACTATTTTTCACAATCTCTTCCAAATTACAAGTGGATACCTGCTGAGAAAATGGGAGCAATTAAAGCAGTAACTATTTAAAAACAGAGTGTTATAGGAATCGGTCGATAGATCAATGAGATAGCATAAAGTTCAGAAATAAGCTTAGATTTATAAAGAAGTTTAGTATATGATAAAGAAAACATTTCAGATCAGTGAGTATTTGTATGAAAATATACCCTTGCATGAAGTATGAAATGTCGTGTTCTGCCTCAGCTTAATCTTTTCCTTGAAGAAGCACCTTGAATTTTGTTTTACAAATTTACTAAATTATTCAAGATGGTGAACTAAATTTTATTCCCAAATTTTCAATGAAATCAGAGAAAAGATACTTGAAAATCAGTACCTCCTTAAAAATGCTGTAAAAAGATTGCTATAGGAAATAGAAATTTTTAAGAATTTTTGTAGGATACAAAGAAAATGGGATCAGATTAATGAAGACAACCAAAAATATCTAGATAATTTAGGGAAAGTAGCAGCAATAAAGAACCTAGAGGTGGAGGTAAAAAGCAGAACCATTGACTCAGGAAACAAAAAAGAACTTTAGAGCATTCTAATCTATTACTGTTAGAGACACTTAGGAGAATATTTCAGACTCAAAATAAGAGCAGGCTGCAATGAAGGAGGAAAAATAAAAAACAGTTCTTATAAATAATAATCATGCTTGCTACATTTTTTTAAAAAGAAGGCTTAAAAACCAAATTATAGATCTAAAAATGAAGATGATGGAATCTCCAAAAATGTAGAGCTAAAAGAGAAAAAGAAAAAAAATGGAATTATGAAAGAAAAATAAGAAAGCAAGGAGGTCAGATGCAGAAGCTCATTATCTCTTTAGAGTATTTAAAACCGTTTAATGCTCCTGGGAATAGACTGATAGATTAGCATGGCAGCCTGGAGTTCAACAATTGCCCTGCATTTATATGGAAATTTATACACGGTAAAGATGGCATTTTAAATCAATGGGCATTGAGGGAGAGGGTCACTGGCCTCTAGGAGCATTGTCAAGACCCTTGCTTTATGCACAAATTATTTGATTAGATGCAGAACTGATGCAGATATGCCAGAAGCTCTGGTAACCAACGTTTCAACTTTGTAAAATTTTAATGTTTATTTCCTTCCATTCTAAAAGTACATTTCATCTCCCAAGGGAAGGCAGAAATGGAGTAGAAGGCAAAGGCAGGGGTAATTCTTCTGCTCTAACAGGTGTGAGCAGGGAAAAAAGAAACAGTTTGGGGAGTTTTCCCAGTCCTCCCCACTGTTCTGCTCTGTTAAAAAAAGGCTGTTGCTCTTTTACAAAACTGAAAAAGAATAGGCACTAACTAACACGCAAATCTTACTCTTTTCCAAGCTTTTATTTTTCCTTGAGAGGAAGATGGGCCTGGCTATGTAAATATTCCCCCAGACAACTTACATAACCTTAAAGAGAAGCTCAGAGACACAGAGTGAAAAATCAGAGAAAAGGACTTAAGGTTGCCTCAACCATTTTGTGAGCTGAGAGCAAAAAGGAAACATTGATTATAAGTCTTAGTATTTCCTGCACATTGGAAGGAGGGAGTGAAACATGACATGGTGCTCAGTCAAGGAACCAGATTCCACCAGTTTCTCAAACTTGAGTGTGAAAGTTTGCTTGACTCTCTATAGTAATTTTTAAAAATTTGTGTTTAATTTGAAAATAATCTAAATACGTGAATATGAGCTCTTTCTGAGCCATCAAATGGCTACCTGAATATGGCCACATAATTTCCGTGTTGGAGTTGGCTTTTGTGTTTACAACTTTATTGGCCTCAAGTAGAAAGGAAAAGAACGGAGAAAAAAAATTAATACATTAGTGAAGGCCAATGCCATCAAAATGCAGGCTGTGAACAAAAGTGTCATAGGAGTTACATGAAGAACTGTGTCGGGAACACCAATTTCTCTCAGTGCACAGGAGCACAGGTTGCCAAACCTAAAAATCCGTGCTCTGGCATCCAGTGCCATAGTCAGAGAGTAAAGAGAGATTTTATTTCAGCAAAGTAACATCATCTATCACCTTAAATTAATAAATTTAATTTGAATTATCTTGGTTCTAGAAATTTATAGTGGTGTGAGCATAAGGAATTTATACCCAGGTTTACGTTTGCACAGATTTAAGTGGCATGCCAATAAAAATAATTTAATGAAAAGTAAAAGTTAGAGCCATGGGTACTAGTGTTTTTACTAGCCAGGAAACACACATCACATCCGATCCAAGCTAGCTGACCCTAGTGGGTCCCCCAGGCCACAAGGCTTGTTGCACGTGGTTGGACTGGAATAGAATCAAGGGCTCATGTGACTTGGCCTCTGTGTTTCTTCCTGAGACAAGCCCCTCTAGGGTATCCTCTTCAATTTCTAGCCAGGTTTTTTTTTTTTTCATGTTTTAATTTTCCAGTCATGATTAAGTCTCTTTCCTTGGTGTTTACTTAGCTGTGCATACTTGTCGGCACACAGGAGAATTAGATGTTTTGGAAGATCAGGGCTTGGGTTCCCTCTGAGAAGAAGGTCTTTAGTGGCGGCTAGTTTGTAGCTCACACAAGACAATGTAACCCTGGTGGGGCATGAACCCTATCCCAGATAGTCTGAGAAGACTTTGAAATCATCCCAGCCTTCCTGTGGGCAAGACTAGTGCTCTGGTGGAAATTATGACCACTCCCACCCAACTGAGAGTGGGTAAAATCCTTCTCTTTAAGATAAAGAGTTTAGGGCTCCTGGGGCTCTTAGGGGTGGGTGTTAATTAGGTGGAAAGATGGTGCATAGTTCAAATTAAACTAGAAAAACAATATATGAGTTTATGATGTAAACATAATCATTTTAACCGGATAAAGTGCTACTGATTGCTGACTAATGTATTCTCTCTCTATAGTCGCATTATGATTGTTGTGGTCTGAATGTTTGCGACCCCCCCACCCAAATTCATATGTTGAACTCTTACCCCCAAAGATGATAGTATCCAACAAACACATGAAAGGGTGCTCAACATCACTAATCATTAGAGAAATGCAAATCAAAAGTACAATGAGGTATCACCGCACACCAGTCAGAATGGCCATCATCAAAAAATCTACAAACAATAAATGCTGGAGAGGGTGTGGAGAAAAGGGAACATTCTTGCACTGTGGGTGGGAATGTAAATTGGTACAGCCACTATGGAGGGCAGTATGGAGGTTCCTTAAAAAACTAAAAATAGAACTACCATACGACCCAGCAATCCCACTCCTGGGCATATACCCTGAGAAAACCATAATTCAAAAATAGTCATGTACCAAAATGTTCATTGCAGCTCTATTTACAATAGCCAGGTCATGGAAGCAACCTAAGTGTCCATCGACAGATGAATGGATAAAGAAGATGTGGCACATAT
>NC_041229.1:37942816-37966926 GCF_002837175.3 Physeter macrocephalus
GAAGGGTAAGCTGGGACAAAGTGAGAGAGTGGCATGGACATATATACACTACCAAATGTAAAATAGATAGCTAGTGGGAAGCACCTGCATAGCACAGGGAGATCAGCTCGGTGCTTTGTGACCACCTAGAGGGGTGGGATAGGGAGAGTGGGAGGGAGACACAAGAGGGAGGAGATTTGGGGATATATGTATATGTATAGCTGATTCTCTTTGTTATAAAGCAGAAACTAACATCCCATTGTAAAGCAATTATACTCCAATAAAGATATTAAAAAAAAAAGATAATAGTATTAGTAAGTGGGCCTTTGGGAGTTGCTTAGGTTGTGAGGGTGGAGCGCTTATGAATGGATAAGTGCTCTTATAAAAGAGACCCCGCCAAGATCCCTTGCCCCTTATACCATGTGAGGAAACAATGAGAGGGCACCAGCTACTAAACAGGAAGGAGGGCTTTACCAGAAGGTGAGCATGCTGGGGCCAGATATTGGACTTTCTAGCCTCCAGAACTGTAAGAAATAAACATTTTTTGTTTATAAGTCACCTGGTCTGTGAAATTTTGTTATAGCAGCCCAAATGAACTAAAACAATGATCAAAAGATTACTTGATGAACATATAACCAGACCCAGGGGAGTCAGCTGGATTATCTGTCTAGTCTGATCAGAACGTGATAGACTTTTGCAGCCATCTCCATCCCAAGGAAGGCAAACTTCACAGACCTCCCTCCTGCACTGTGTTTGAGTGTGCCCAGCTAGCATTTGTTTCTGTCAGTTTTTTGATGTTTTTCTTTCTGATTGATGCAGTTTCTTTAAATATGCTAATGCCCTAAATCTGCTTCTAAGCAGGGCTTGCTGGCCTAAGTCTATGTTTTTAAGGTAACCTTATATAAGTCAGCTTTGAGCCACTGTGTGTTGATTTTATTTTTCTCTCAGAAGCTAATCTTGTTAATTTTATTTCCAAGTTCTTGGCATCTCACTGTTGCTTCAGTATAGTACTTGTTCCTTTCTTTTACTTTGTGCTTATGGAATGAAAGAAAACTACCCCTGATGTATGCTATGACATTTCCAGAATTTCCATATAGGAAGAGCATGGGACCTGTGATCTCACAGGAATGCGGGGTAGAGGACTCCTCTGAAACTCCTTTTGGAGGACAAGCATACTACTTTTATGAAGAAACTGTTTATTTTCCAGTAGCTTAAGCTGTGTTTACATAGTAATCATGTTTCTACTTGGGTTAGATGTTTATTTAGAGTGATTTGGGTGATGGGGCTGAGGAGAACTGTGGGTATTTTTGCTTCCCTAAGCCACCCCTTGGTTGCCCTCGGTGCATGGTTTGGCCCTTCAACCTGGATCATAGATTGGCTTTGCATTGTGCCTGGATATGGATTTAATGAATGGGCTCTCTCCCAGAAACCTCCAATTACTTATTTCACTTTTATATGTACAGACATCTATTTGCACCTGAGTGTTTTATGTCCAAGTTTTGCAGATCCACAAATCACTAACTTTGTCAGCAAAAGGACTGCTTTCTTTTGCAGATATCCTCTTTGCCAGAGAGTAAACACGTTTTTCTCTCTCCATCTGCACAATTCCATTTTGACTCCAGGCAATACAGACAATGCCTGTGCAGCCATTCAGGTGTCTGTCAATTAACCCATAGTAACTGCAATCAGTCCCTGGCTGCCCAGTTTCCTCCTTGAATCCTGATACTAAGATCCCATTAGAAGGGGAATGTCATGGGCAGAAATGTAAATGACTAAAGATAGCAAATGTGTGGGCTTCCCTGGTGGCGCAGTGGTTGAGAATCCGCCTGCCGATGCAGGGGACACGGGTTCGTGCCCCTGTCCGGGAAGATCCCACATGCCGCGGAGCGGCTGGGCCCGTGAGCCGTGTCCGCTGAGCCTGCGCGTCCGGAGCCTGTGCTCCGCAACGGGAGAGGCCACAACAGTGAGAGGCCCACGTACCCACACCCCCCCGCCAAAAAAAAAGGATTGCAAGTGTGTGTTTTGGGGAGGGGAGGGTTGGATCCAGGTATGTTCCCTTTAATTATACTCAAAGGTCAAATATAAATTATATTACTGGTTGTTTGGGGATCCATGGCTTTTCTGCAACCCAATAACATGGTGTATGAGTTCCTATTGCTGCTCTAACAAATGACCACAAACTTAGTGACTTAAGATAACATAAATTTATTATCTAACAGTTCTGAACATCAGAAATCCAAAATGGTTCTCATCGAGTTAAAATCAAGGTGTTAGCAAGGCTGCATTTCTTCTGAAGGCTCTAGGAGAATCCGTTTCCTTGACTTTTCCACTTTCTAGAAGCTGCTCACATTCTTTGGCTCACAGCCCTCTTCCTCCAACTTCAAAGCCAGCAATGTTGGGCTGAATCTTTCTAACACTGTCATCTTCCTGGTTTTCTTCTGCCTCCCTCCTCGCCTTTTAAGGATGCTTGGGCCCAGCTGAATAATCCAGGATCATCTCTCTATTTTAAAGTCAGCTGATTAGCAACTTCATTCAATCTGCAACATTAATTCCATCTACCACCTTAATTCCCCCCTTGCCATGTAATCTAATAAATCACATGTTCCAGAAATCAGGACAGGGACAACTTTCAGGGGTGGGGGGAGCCTTGTTCTGTCTACCACACATAGAAAGTCAAAACAGTCTCTAAAAATTTCAGCTTGAGTACTCCTGCTTCCACCCTCTGTACCCTGAATGTTGGACTGATGTCTTTGGACGTATGAAGACCCCATAAGTGTGTGACAATCTCTCATGAGCTTCCTTCCTACCACAATAAGTACCACAGTAATGTTCCTTCCTACCAAAGGAAGCTCTTTTCAGTGTTTGATTGGGGGTCACCGAAACATCTCTTTGCCCTTCTTTATTTTTCTCCCTCACAAGCCTCACAAACACATGGAATTTCTAGCATCAGTTACTTCTTTGGGTTAGGAACAGTCTCTTCAACTTTTTTAAATTATAAAACTTGGTAACACATCAGTCTACTGACACAACTGAGACCTTGGCATGTATAAATGTATCAGAGAAATTAGATGGCGACCTGGTAGGATGCAGGATAGATAAACTAGATAAATTTTGAGTTGAGGGAAGATAAAGGAAAAATTTAGGTCTTGGGACATTGGAAAGACAAAGGGTAGGAGGGCTTACTGTATTAGAGGATGATACACATGGCTAGGAGGGCCTCAGGCAGACGTGTTCATTCATAAGTTCAACAAATAGTGCTTATTTTATGTAGTAACTATGCAACATATTGGAGTTTTAAATGTGAACGAAATATCCAGTAGCTTCCCTCCCAGATGTCAGCGTAGAGGCACTCAATGGGATGCCGTGATGGTGAATGCATTTATTTGTCCATTTTTTTCTATGTTTAAATCCTTGTTCCTTCACTCAGCATGTGGCTTCTCCACAGTTACAAAGAACTCTGAATCTTGGTTATAGGCTTGCCACATTTGTTGTAGACTGATTTGTACAGTTCAAGTGGACACAGTATATGAGCACCTTAGCTTTAATAAGGAATGTGTTATACTAGTGTTGTGTAAGCCATGCAAATTATTGTTAATATTGTTATTTTGCTGATATTTTATTTTGAACACTTGTTTTTATTGATGTATAGATAATTCTTTGCTGTAGGGGGCTGTACTTTGTATCATAGGATATTTAGCAGCATCCTTGGTCTATACCCACTAGATGCCAGTATACTCTCCCAGTTGTGACAACCAAAAATTTCTCCAGAAATTGCTAAGTGTCCCCTGGGAGGCAAAATCACTCCCACTGGAGAACCACTCCCATTGGAAAATCACTCCCATCGGATGAACAGCATACAAACAGAAATATGCATAGACCACAAGTGACAGCTTGACTAATTTTTAAGAAGTGAATACACTCATGTAACTTCCATCCAGATCCAGGAAAAGAACATCACTAGCCCCCAAGAGTCTCTCCCCTTTTAACTCCTTTCAGTTATTTCTCAATCAATACATAATCGCAATTCAGACTTCATTTCCTATGGATCAGTTTTGCCTGTTTGTAGACTTCATGTAAGCGTAATCACATAATATATAATCTTTGGGTCTGTGAGATTTCTCCCTTGTGTGTAATGGTTTGTTTATTTTCATTGCTTTATATAATTCCATTGTGGTAATACCATAATGTATTTATCCCTTCTAAACTTTTGAAAAACATTTGAATTGTTTCCAATTTTTGGCTGTTATGAGGAATGCTGCTATGAACATTCACATGTGTACCTTTTGGTAAATTTTGGGAAATTGGCGTATTGGCCTCCACATGAAATTCCTGGGACTTGGGTATGTGTACTTTCAGTTTTAGTAGATACTGTCAGGTTTTCCAGGGTGCTGCTACGCCCTTTTATCCCCACCAGCAGTGCTTGAAAGTCCGTTTGATCTGTTATTGCCAATGACTACGTAATTTTAGCCATTCTGGTAGACATGCAGTCTCATTGCATTGGGGTTTTAGTGTGCATTTCTCAGATTAAGTATGCTTTCATACAGTTATTGGTCATTTTCATATCTTCTTTTGTGAAAGAATGTATTCAAGTCTTTTGTCCATTTTTTTTTTTTCCAGTTGAGTATAAAATGATACCATTTGCTCCCGTGGTAATCAGTTTCTTTAGAATGTTTACCTCTCAGCTTAAACTAATAAAGAAATAGTCTGGTTTTGTTCATTTCTCTGTTGTGCGCTTCATTGCTATGAGTCCATTCACCAGTCATAGTTTCCCCTGGTTAAATTGATCAAATGGAAGCCACAAACTGGCCAATCTAAGGTTGAGCCTGGGGGCCTGACAGTCCTGCCAAGATTGGTCTTGGCTGAAATAATACTGCAATCCTTCCTCTCTTCCTCTTCCTTTCTTCTCTTCCTCCTTCTTTTAACTATGGAATCAACAGACATATCACCATAGAGGGAATTAGCTGACTTGATACCATAGTTTAATACATGTTGAATGTTGCCATAAATGTTTTCCAGGATATTTATTTATTGGATTATTTTATGAATTAATTTGCTGCCTGGGATGACTACTTAGTGAAGTAAGAATTTAATTTTAGGGAGTCTCACAGACAAATGAACAAAGGCCCAGACCTATTCTTTTCCTTCATGCCAACATTAAGAACTGTATTTTCCTTCCACAGGGGTTTTTGGCTACCTTTGTTAGTATGACATCACATGCAAAATAGAGCCTACATCACCTTTCTTATTCTTAGGCTTCCTCACAAGACCAAATCCTACCCCTGGGATGCTCTCTTTCCACAGTCATGCACCACCTCCTCTTCTTTCCCTTATTACATAACCATCCAGAACCCTGTGTACTTCTTCCACACCAGGCTAAGATGTCATCACCTCTAGCTTTGGATGCACTTGGTGTTTGGGTGGGCAGTCTCCAAGGAGCATTTCATCGGCCCACGCTGTTCTTAGTGCTGCCAAAGGTAGGGCCCCTGCCAGTGATGCGTACTTAAGCTAATAGCCTGTGGGTTTCTGGGAAACAAAAGGGCAGGTGATGGAGGACAGCCATCAGAAATTGGCAGGAAACAAGGCTCTTTTTGAGCAAAACCATTAAGAAGAACATGAATCAAATAGAAAGAATCTCAGAGGCTCTGGAAATATGATTGTGTTCTCATCTATATCTCTCAAGTAGAAAGAAATCGAAAGAGATGGCTAGCATCCAAAATTCCCAAATCTTTGACCTCTGCTGTCACAGGAACTGGAGGAAGAGATGCAGCAGGGACACAGAGCAAATGTACTCCGTTACTCACCCTGAAACTTAGTTCCAAGTCCTATATTCTGAAGCAATAAAGAATAAGCCAATTCTTCTTTCTACATGGCAGTACTTTATGAATTTAAAGTTGGTGATCATTACTCCCCTGAGCCTTCTAATGAATGTGTGGAGGTTGAATTGGGAATAAGGTCTGAGGTTCTTTGGCCAATCAATGAGTCAATGAAATGTATGAGGCAAGTAGTAAGTTCTCAGCATTATGTAAATGCCAAAGGGGATACAGAATAAGAGCCAACATTTGTATGGTGCTTACTTTGTGCCAAGCACTGTTCTAAAGGCTTAATCCATGTACCATTACTAACCCCATTTTACAGATGAGGAAACTGAGGCTCAGAAAGGGTAAGTAACAAAATCCAAGGCTGCATGTTAAGTCACAGAGGTAGGATTTATATCCAGGCATTCTGGCTTCCTGGAGTATGGTCTTATCCACTAAACTAATGGAACATGAGGGAATATTAAATATACAAAATGTCTATAGTCATATCCTCAGAGAGATCATGGTCTGGGCTGAAATGGATAAAGAAGATAAAGTGTAAAAGAGCCAATCCTTGGAAATTGCACAGGATTTCAACAGGTGCAGAAGGAGGTGAAGGTTTAGGAAGTGAGTGTTTGGGGACATGTAGCATTCCTGCCCCACTAATTGCCAGTAGGGATTATCAAGCATTGTGACAACCAAGAGCTTCTCCACAGGTTTGCAAGAGCCTACATGTTGAGAAGAGCTGAGCTACATGTACAATGGCTCAGAACAGTGGTCCTCATGTGTATCAGCATCACCTGGAGGGTTTGTTAAAACGCAGACTGCTGAGCCCTGCCTCCAGAGTTTCTCATTCAGTAGGTCTGGGGTGAGACCCAAGAATCTGAATTTCTAACAAATTCCTAGGTGATGCTGATAATGTGGGGACCTCATTTTGAGAACCACTGCCCTTGAAGCAAAAGCCAGCAGGACAAGAGAGTAAGGAGAAGGGTTTGGGGTGAGTGCAATAGAAGATAAAAAAATGAAGAAATAGAATCTAATAGTAACAGCCAACTTCAGTGACAATTTATTCTGAGTCAGTACTGTGCAAAGCACTTGACATATATTATTTCTCTTAATCCTTGCCACAAATTGTAGATGCCATTGTTATTTCCAGTTTTCAAGCCAAGAAAACTTACATACATTAGGAAAATTTCCAGGCCATATATCTATAACTTTAAACCCATATCCAGCCGTTTCTAGGGTGCAACCGTTAGCCAATACTGCTGTTCCACAGTTCTGAGAGGTGTTTTGTTATGATGTGCTCGGAAGTAGATACTCTTTCAAAGTTTCTAATCAGTGATGTAGCAAGACAAAAGTGATAATTAAGATAAATTACTCTGGTAGAATTGTGCAATGTTTAAAGTCTGAGAGGATGGCTATAGATCTTTACAGCAATACAGACATGATCAAAATTTCAGGAACATAGCTTTGCATCCTTTCCTATCTATTTGCAAAGTGAGTGATATATATTTAAAAACACAGATTTTGGAATCAGAAGGCTTTCGTCTTGGATCTGCTGCTTACAATTGATTCATTTATTCAAAAATATTACTGGAATCCACTAAAAATGGCAATAATTCTTTATTTTGCAAGGTTTGACTGGTTATCATTTTGTTTTGAGACAAATAACCAAACCCAAGTTAAACTTTTCTCACTGACTGCTTTTTAAATCTTCTCTTTGTCTTTGGTGTCCTACAGTTCCATTACGATAGGTCTAGGTGTGGATTTATTTTTAAACTGCTTGGGTTTGAGTTGGTGTCTTTCTGGAAAATTCCCCATTATTAATTCTTCAAATATTGCTTCTTCCTCTCCGCAGCTTGTGGGATCCTCCCAGACCGGGGCACGAACACATGTCCCCTGCATCGGCAGGCGGACTCCCAACCACTGTGCCACCAGGGAAGCCCTGGATCTGTTTTTTTTAAGAGTCTTTGGTTTATTGTTTATGTTTTCAGACTTCACTCCTTGAAACATATCAAACATTTAAATTTTATATCCAGAATCTGATAATTCCAATATCTGGAATTTTGTCTGTATGATTCAACAATGTTATTTATTCTGGCTCTTACTCATGGTTCTTTGTTTACCTGTATATTTGCAATTTTTGGCTTTTTGCTCATATCTCTTGGATCATTATCTGAGAGAATTTTTTCAGGTCATGTTGAAATTAAAGTCCTTCAGAGAGGACTTTGTTTTGCTTCTTCTTATCACCTGGAGAAGGCAGTAAAATCCAGGACACTTTTATATCAAAATTTCTATTTGAACTTTTTTTGTACCACCCAGAAAGTTTTAACTTGGGCCAAAAACCTGTTTGAGGGTTGGCTTATAGTTCCAAATTCTTAAGAGTGATTTTTTTCTTTACACTTAGTGCCAAAGTGAAGAAAAAAAAAATGCTTCCTTGCTATTTACTTCTAGGAGGAAATTGTATTCCAATGGTCTCAACTTTATGTGAGGGCCTGCCATTAGACTTCCTACTTTAGGTGTGCCCTAAGGTTTGTCTACTTTCTTCTGTGCCTTACATGGGCTTCAAAACATATGTTCAAGTTCACCAGGGTTCAACAGATTTCCTTAGGGTTAAAGCTGGATTTTGTACTTGCTTGCTTTCTACCTCTCCATATATTTTGTTTTGCCGTATTATCTACTTTCTTGCCAGTTTAGTAATGCACTTAAAATATTCTAAATACACACACACACACACAACATTTCAGCCATTTTTGTCAGAAAGTTTGTTCAGACTATCTGATTATCTAGTCTGTTAAATTGTAGAAAATACAAGCCCCAAGTTAAACTGAAAATGTATTGCAAACTATATCAAAAAAAAAGGAGAAAAAACAGTCATTTTCATTGAAAGATATCATTAGATAAAAATGGCAAATGAACTCCCTGAGGACAGAAACAATATATATATTTTTATTTGTATCTTTAGACCTCACTACTATGTCTAAAACATAATGATTTCCATAAATAATAAATGAATAAAATAATATAAACATTTATATTGCATTGGAGGTTTTAAATAGTTTGATCAGTATAACTCATTATTAAATGTATTTGGACATATGCTCAACTGGTTCCTAAATATTCAGACACCAATATATACATATACTGTATATATTATATGTATATATTGTATATTATATGTACATATATACAAATTCATATGTACACATATATGCATACATACATATATATTTCTCACATGAATTTTACTAACTGGTTCTACCATTTTAACATAATCACAGTTATTGCTAAGCCTGGCACACCTCTGATAAGCTAGCAGGCAGCCCCTATTAACAGGCAGGAACATATTTCAGCAACCTTGATTAGAGCTAACCCATTTCAGATTCTGAATTCTAAACATGTCCATCTAAATCTAGATGGTGATCCGTCTACCAGCGTAAAGGTTATCCAAGGAACTTCCCCGTGGCTTTGCTTCTGAGCTCAGAGGAGAGCATGCTGTTGAACACAGAATCACTGAACGCAGTAGAACTGAGGCAAGGAGAGTCCCTGCCAAAGCTATTCCCCTAACAACTAGAAGCTCTTCAAAACATGACAGTAAAGGGAGGTATGGAAACAGTAAGAGTTTTACATTTCTGTCAGCTCAGGTTCTGAGTTCTATAGCAGATTCTGACTGGCTGGCAACCTGTGGTGTAGTTAACTAAAGAAATACATTGCTTTTGAGATCAGGAACTGTTTTGTCTCTTTTAAAAGGAATTTAGAATAATTATAGATAGATATTGGAATCAAACAAAACTAGTTTCAAATCTGGCATCGTCACTTACTTTTTGTCAGCAAGCAAACTACTAACCCTTTCAAGTCCCTGTTTCATCAACTGGGAAATGCAAATAATAACACATAAGACTGTGTTAAGATTTTAAGAAAGATATGCACAGTGGCTTATACATAAACATACAATAAAATTTAGCTGTTAATAATTGGTATTTTTTCCTCTTCCATGAAGCCTAGTGTAGTGTGTTCTTTGCTCAGTAGGACAAATTAACTGAAAAAGCCAGCCATCTTTACTTGTTTAAGTGAGTGTCCACATTTCTGTGCCTTTGGCCTTCACCATTGTGAAAAACAAGAATCAGGATGATTCTTTGTTCAGTGAAAACAAAGCCATATATAGATCTATTCACTTCAACTGTTAAAGAACGTGTGAAGTGGATTTTCAAAGAAGGAGGCAAGAGTTGTTTCTTGCCCCATCAAAAGTTAGAAAAAATCCCCAGCACCTGACGCCAGCTTCACCCTGGAACCAGCAGCCTGCATCCTGTCTGCTTTGCTTTGGCAAAGCTTGTGTACTTCCATTGACTCAACATGCTGACACACAGCTCTGCCGCTACTGCAGCCACTACCCACGTAATCTCTCTCAGGAAGCGCTATGTATTCTTGCCAACCTCTGCAAAGAGGTTAGAGATAAAGACTGGTTTTCTGGAGGACCTGCTTTGTGGCCTCGGTGAGGGTCCTTTCATCTATTTCCTTTGTTTGCATGAGGAACTCCTGCCTTGCCTCTAGCAATTCAGCTTGTTCTCAGAAAGAAATATGGAGTCCTAAAAGAAACTTTTCCTTCTGATTCAAGGAAGCTATGCAGAACTGGCACAGACTATCAAATAGCAAGCAGAGGAATATTTCTATGGCTAGGGTTAGAGAGGGATAGAGGTTTTGTGGTCAGAGCACAAAACCATTAATGGAGTTTCAGGGTTTATTTCAAAACCCACCATCTCCTCCTTCCTCCCATTTTAAAACTTGATTTGTGACTGTAAGCTTAATTACTTAGTTCTGAAATTCAAGGTTCTCCTCTGGAGATTGAAAGCAGATACTTTTGCTAAGGCATTTTTGTTTTCCCGCAAGATATGTTCACGCCATGTACCTTGCTTATTATATTGAATGGGATTTTGCTGCATGCACTTTTAGAGCTTCCCACAAAAACCTTATGTCCAAAATAGTGGGTACAGTGTGAGCTGCTTATCTAGAGGGGGATCTTTAATAGTGTTGTGCAGAGAATAGTGTGTTATCCATGATTCTGCCCAATGGGTGAAACTGTTTTCATCTTGAACTACAATTATGAAATAACTCCTTCACCAAGAATAGAATAAAATAAAATATTCTTCCCATTGTTTTACTGGAGCAGGAGGTGCACTGAGGTGAAGAACACAGTGCCATCAGAGCAGACTAGAGACAAGGATACTTGATTTGTCTACCTTCTAGCTATGAGAAGTTGGATAAGTACTCAGGTTTTCTAGTCCCATTCCCTTATTTTTATGTGCCTTATTGTACTAGCTAGGACCTCCAGTACAATGTTGAATAGAAGTTGTGAGAGCAAACATCTTTGGCTTTATTCCAAAATTTAGGAAGAAAGGGTTTTTGAAGTCTTTTATCATATTGTGGCAGATCCCTTCTATTTGTTTCCTGAGAATGGATGATAAATTTTGTTAAATACTTTTTCTACATTTATTGATATGATCACTTAGTTTTTCTTTTTAGTTGGTTAATAGGGAAACACATTGATTGACTTTGAGTATTAAACCAACCTTGCATTTCTAGGATACACTTCAGTTGGTCACAACTTATTTCCTTTTATCTATTGATAGATTTGATTTGCTACCAATTTTGCTATGGATGTTTGTATGTATGTTCATGAGGCATATTGATTTGTAGTTTTCTCATCTTATAGTTTCTACGGGTGGTATCAGTGTAAAGCTTTTATTTTCTGCAAAAGTTTGTATAGAAATGGTATTATTTCTTCCTTAAATGTTTGGCAGAATTCATTATCTCCAGTGATATCACCTGGGGCCTAGTGTTTTCTTTGTAGTAAGGTTATTAAATACAGATGCAATTTCTTTAATAGATATATTACTATTCAGATAATCTGTTTCATCTTGAATTAGCTTTGGAAATTTGTGACTTTCAAGAAGTTTTCCATTTCATCTCAGGGGCCAAATGTATTGGCATAAAATTGTTCATAATATCTCTGTTTTCCTTTTAATACATCTAGATCTGTGGTGATGCCTCCATTTCATTCCTGATTTTGATAGTTTGTCATTTCTTTTTTTCTCCTGATCAGTCTCACTAGAAATTTACCAATTTTGTTGATCTTTTCAAAGAACTAGCTTTTTCTGTCATCAGTTTTCTCTTTTCTTTTTCTGTTTTCCATTTCTTTAATATTTGTTTTTATCTTTAATCTTACTTTGTGTTATTTGCTTTTCTTTTTCAAGCTTAGATTGCTGATTTAAGATCATTCTTGGTTTCTAATATAAGTATTTAAAGTTATAAATTTCACTGTAAGCACCCTACTGATTTTATGTTGTGTTTTAATCTTAATTGAATTCAAGATATTTTAAAATTTCCTTTGCCATTTTTTGTTTGACCTATAGGTTATTTAAATGTGTTATTTAATTTTCTAATATTTGAAATATTTTCAGAAAAATTTTTTAGATTTCTTATTTAATTCCATTGAAGGATCAAATAAAATAATTTTCAATCAGTAAGACTTCAATTCTTTTTTATCAATTTAGATGATTTATAGAAATGTGTTTTATGCCTCAGAATATAGGTTTCCTTGGTGAGTATTTAGTGTACACTCAAAAGAATGCTCATTCTGCTGTTGTTAGGTGGACTGTTCCATAAATGTTAGTTAGGTCAAATTAGTCGATAACATTTTCCAGTCTTTTTACTTTTCCTAATTTTCTGTTTGTTCTATTAATTATTGAGAAAGGAATGTTGAAGTCTCCAACTCAAGTTGTGAATGTGTCTCTTATCAGTTCTACCAGTTCTTGCTTCATGTATTTTTTTTTTTTTTTTTTTTTACGGTGTGCGGGCCTCTCACTGTTGTGGCCTCTCCTGTTGTGGAGCACAGGCTCCGGACGCGCAGGCTCAGCGGCCATGGCTCATGGGCCCAGCCGCTCTGCGGCATGTGGGATCCTCCTGGACTGGGGCAGGAACTCGTGTCTGCTGCATCGGCAGGCGGACTCCCAACCACTGCGCCACCAGGGAAGCCCTGCTTCATGTATTTTGAAGCTTGTTTTCACATGCATACAAATTTAGGATTGTTATGACTCAATGACAAATTGACACCTTAACACTATAAAAATATTCTTCGTAATCACCCTATATTTCTTTTTCTGAACTACTTTGACTGAGAGTAGGAAATACAGTTACACAAGCTTTCTTTTTTTAAAAAATTTACTCTTTTTATTTATTTATTTATTTTTGGCTGTGTTGGGTCTTCATTGCTGCGTGCAGGCTTTCTCTAGTTGTGGCGAGCAGGGGCTACTCTTCGTGGCAGTGCGCAGGCTTCTCATTGTGGTGGCTTCTTTTTTTGCAGAGCGTGGGCTCTAGGCACACAGGCTTCAGTAGTTGTGGCACACAGGCTCAGTAGTTGTGGCTCGTGGGCTCTAGAGTGCCGGCTCGGTAGTTGTGGCTCACGGGCTTAGTTGCTCCACGGCATGTGAGATCTTCCAGACCAGGGCTCAAACCCTTGTCCCCTGCGTTGGCAGGCAGATTCTTAACCACTGCACCACCAGAGAAGTCCCTACCTAAGCTTTCTTATGGTTAGTGTTTTTATGGTATTTTTTTTCATCCTTTTACTTTTAAACTGTTTTATACTTGAGATGGGTTTCTTGTAACAGTATTTAGTTGGGGCTTGCTTTTTAATCCACTAATTGGATTAAAATCTATTTGTTTTCTATTCTATTTTTTCTTGCTTTTTTTTTTGGATTAAGTAATAATTTTTTATGACTCCTTTCTAACTGTACTTATAACTTTCCTAGCCAAATCTCTTTGTTTCATTTATTTGTCTACTTATTTAATTTTGGTGGTTGCTCTATGGTTTACAAAATACATCTCCATATTACTAGAGTCTACCTTTAAATAATCTTATACCACTTCATGTATAGTCTGAGACGCTTACAGCAGTGTGCTTCCACTTTCACTGTCCCTTTCCTTTGTGCTGTTTTTGTCGTACAGTTTACATGTGTTATAAATTCAATAATTTATTATTATCACTTCTATTTAAACAGTTCTTTTCAAGAAATTTTAAAATGGAAGGAAATATCATATATTTACTCACAAATCTACCATTTCCAGTGCTCTTCATTCTTTTGTGAAGGTCAAAATTAGCATCTATTATCAGTTTCTTTTTGCTTGAAGAACTTCTTTTAATGTTTCTTGTAATGCATATCTGCTGGTAATAAATCCTTTTAGGTTCTGATTATCTGAAAAATTCTTTATTTTTGAAAGATATTTTCCCTAGGAATAGATTTCTAAGTTGGTAGTTTATTTTCCTTCAAAACTTTAAAAATGTTGCTTGTTTGTCTTCTAGCTTGCATAATGGCTCATGCTTTTTGTTCCTCTTTATGTAATGGGTCTCTTTGTCTGGGTGCTTTTAAAATTTTCTTTTTATGGCTGGTTTTCAGCAATTTGATCATGATTGCTTTGGTATAATTTTGTTTATTTTCATTTTGTTTGGGATTCATTGAGCTTCTTGGATTTATAGTTTTCATCAGATTTGGAATACATTTGAGCATGATTCCTACAAATATGTTTTCAAATCATATGCATATTATCTGCTTGATATTGTCCCATGGATCATAAATACTGTTTATTTTCTTTCTGTGCTTCTTTTTGGATTACTTTTTGCTATGATTTCAGGTTTGCTGATTGTTTCTTCTTCAGTGCCTAATCTGTGAATCCCTCTCAATGTATTTTTAATTTTGTATATTTCCAAAAATTATATTTGGATCATTTGTTTTATCTTTCATTTATCTCTTCATTATGTTCATGTCTCCGTTATTTTCTTCAACATGTGAAGTTTACTTGTAATACCTGTTTTTATGTCCTTGTATGCTCATCTTAACACCTCTGTCTTTTTCTGTGTCTATTTCTATTGAGTAATTCTTCTCCTGATTATATGTTACATATTCCTGCCTTTCCTGCATTCCTGGCAAATTTTTATTATGAATTTTACACTGTTTGGTGGCGATTTTTTTGCATTCTTTTGAATAGTGTTGGATTTTCTTCTGGCACCCAGATAAGTTATTTTAAATCAATTTGATTCTTTTGAGACTTGACTTTATGCTTTATTTATTGCCTTTTCAGAGCAGCTTTTAGCCTGGGGATAATGTAACTCCTATACTAAACTAATGTCCTTGTAAGGATTCTATTCATTGATATCTTTCCATTCTGTCTGGTGGAAACACAGACTCTTCTCAGCTTTGTATGAGGAATTTTCAACCCCTTGCTTTGTGGCAATTCTTTTCTTGTGGGTTTCTTCTCATGTCTGTGCAGATAAGTGCTCAGCTAAAGGTTCAAGCTAGAGGTTCTGCAAATCTCCAGAGCTCTCTCTCTCTCTCCCCTCTCTGACACTGCAGCTTCTTCCTCTATCATAGCTGCTACTCAAATGTGGGTTTCTTTCTCCTCAACTACTTGGGTCCTCTAGGCTCTGGGTTCTTCCTTCCTTGAACTACAGCCTACAAATTGCCGCCAGTAGTAAGCTGGGGATTTGTAAGGCTTAGCTCATTTGTTTTACTCTTCTCAGGGACCACAGTCTTCCACTGCTTTTTGACCAATGTCTGAAAACCATTGTTTTATGTATTTTGTCTGAATGGCCTGCTGCCTATGGTTTATGAATATTTGATTTGTGGTTCACATATTAGTCTCTGTTCAAAGTTGTTTTATCCTGAAAGCCCCAAATGTATCTTTACTATTCACTTATTCTTTACATTATTGCTGAAAAACTATGTGAGGCCCTGGGGAAATGGATGAGTGAGACACAGTTACTATCCCAGAGAGCCACCTGAGCATGTGGGAAACAAACTTTTAAAATAATAATTTGGCTATATGGCTACAATGTGCACATGCCTGCTATTATAAGATGAATAAAGTATCATGGGAAACCAGAGGGAGAAGAAATTAATCATAACTGGAACGGGTTAGGAGCAGGGAGGAATAGGTAGACTTCACTTAGGAGGTGACTCAACTGTGGTGCAGTTCAACAATCTATGTCCCATAAAAACTAAAAAGGAGCAAGACAATTTTCTGAGATACAGGTTATAACTCTGTTGGCATTCTTAGTGAACTTAACAAACTTGAACACTTAAAATTCATATGATAATAATAAAAGGGTTTAACCTCACTACATACTTGAAGATGGGAGAACAAAAAAGCTGAGAGATGAAGTACTGTGGAAAATTTAAAACTACATTTCAATGGTAATTAATAATTTTTGTTTGTTTACCCTTCACCTGAGTATTCCATTTAATCTTTACAACAGCTCTATGAAATAGCACCATTATTATCAGCTCTCTTTTGCAGATGAAGAAACTGAGGTACAGACAGGTTAAGTAAACTGCCATAAGCCATGTATACTACATGGTAGAAGAAGGATTCAAGCTGAGGATGTCAGGCACTAGAGTTGTGTTCTTAACTAGTACACTAGCTGTTTTTGCTCTCCAAACTCAATAGGTGTTCATATCTTCTCTCACAGAAATCTGATAAAAATTCTTTAAAGTAATAAACTCAAATATATTTTAAATATTTAGCCATGTAAGTACCTATTATATGAGTTTTATGAATAATCTTATTCGTTTATACTTTATGGAGTAGATATCCTTTTAGAAAGATATTTGGAAACCAGACATAGATAGGATACATGAGTAATCAAAGAAATTAAAATAGGATCAGAATGATACACTACTTTTCCATTTGCCAAACTGATAAATATCAGAAACAATATTGGTAACTAATGTTAGAAGGGTGGAAAGGTATGAAGCGATACTTTTCATGTATTCATGGTGAGATTGATAATTGATAATTTTTTTAGGGTAATTTGGAAATATATGACAAAACCTTAAGATTTAATTTCCTTTGATACAGTAATTTTGTAACAGAGAAGAACAAGCCTAATTCCGTTGTGCTCTGTTGCCTGTGCTTAGTCATGCTGGCCTTGCACCTTTCTAAAAGAATGTTGCCTATAGCCTGAAATATACGTAATAACCCTTTCTCAAGTCTCTGCATCCCAGGCTTGACATTTAAAGGCCTAATACTTTTCATTCGTAAAGAGATAAAAAGTTGCTTAACAGACAATAACATTTATTTTGTTGGAGGTTTACAGGAACATTTGACCAGACCCACGTGGACTGGACAACTGCAAGAACAAAGGATTATCATGTCCCCTCCAGGGTCTGCAGGGTGTGACGGGCACCAAGAAGTCTGCAACAACCAGCCACACCCCTCCCTTTTTATAAAAGAAGCCTGAATTCTAACTCGTTTAAGACGGTTCTTTGGGACGCTACTCTGCCATCTTTTCAGTCTGGAGACTATCTGAATAAAGTTGCTATTCCTTGCCCCAACACCTTGTCTCTCCATTTATTGGCCTGTCATGTGATGAGCAGTACGAGCTGGGACTTGGTAACAATTTATGTCCTAGGAATATGCCTGGAAGAAAAGATCATAAATGCAAACAAAGAATAATAAACTACAAAATTCATAATAGTGTTATTTAAAACAGTGAACAGTTATAAATTTTTTTAAATATTAAAACTAAAAAAAATTGGTTAAATTAACCATTATACAGTAGTTCTTTTTGAATCTTATATAGTAAAAAATATATAATAATACAGTAAAGGGCATAATTTCAATTTCATACAGATACACACGTTAGTAGCCATCAATGAATCATAAAATTGTATGTGACCTGTTTTTATTTGTTTTCTCTTGTATTATCTAAAACTATAACCATAAATGTTAATTCTTTTTACAACCAGAGACACACAGAGGCAAAATAAAAATAAGTAAATCCAGCATCTAAATTCAGACTGAAAGAAAATTTTTGAACTTAGAAAGGTATGACATTCAAGAAAAATCAAGGGGAGAATTATGCAATATTCTGCTTAATTTTATCAGTTTTCAGGATTTCCCTTCCCTCTTAGTATCATAATTATTAGATACCTGAATTTTCTCAATAACTTGCCCAGTGTCTTTACATCTCTGTAAATGTGTATGTGTAGATGGTTAAGCAGCTTGATTTAAACAATTCAATCACATGCAAGTTTTATCTCCACATTCTAACTATTCAGATATTTGTATATCTGTTGATACTGAATGATGAAACTTTCTAATTCTGATGATTCCCTTTTGCCCACTCTACCCATCACAGTTGGGAAATTTCCACTTCAGGCACCTGAGGAAAGAGGACTGTGGCAGAACCTCGGAAAGCAAAAGAGTCAGTTCTCAGCTTTTGAATTCAAAATAGGATTTTGTTGAGTTGTGACTTGCCTTACTGTGTGTAATAAGCTGGGGGTTTTGCAGAGAACACTATCAATATTCAAAGAGCTACTAATTTTCAGTGCTTCCTTTGGGTGTGTAACTTGATATACATCAGTTAACTTGAAAGGAAGAATCATCTCTATTTACTAAACTAGGAAAGTGAGGCTTAAAAAAGTTAAGCAACAAGTCATGAAGGCTCATTTTAAGCATAATCACTATGCTCTTATGAAAGTATTGACTTTTTTATATTTAAGTTTTTAAAACATATGATATTCTTTAATTTCATTGGTTCTTCAGTTGTCCAGTCCATAGTTTTCTAAGGATAACCAAAAATTGAGCTAAAGATATATCTTTAGATTTCATTTCTAAACAAAGTTTTATACATTTTGAAATATATCAAATCCCCAGAGGGCTATTGTTTAAAAATTATGGATTGACAAATTATGGACCTGGAGCTTTCTTTGTGAATGTTTTTGAAAATGAATTCAATTTGTTTAATGGAAATAGGATTATTCAGATGTTCTGCTCCATTTTATGTCAGTTTGGTAGATTGTATTATGTAATAATATGCCCATTTCATCTATATTGTCAAATTTATTGACTTTAAACTCTTCAGAATAGTCCTTTAATTTCCTTTTAATGTGTGAATAATCTGTAGTGATATACTTTCATTCATTTCTGCTATTAATGAGTCGTATTTTCTATTTTTTTGTTAGTCTTGCTGGAGGCTTATTAATTGTATTAATGTCTTTTGGCTTTGCTAATTTTCTCCATTGTTAAGCTATTTTTTATTTCATTGATTTATGCTGTTATCTTTATTATTTACTTCCTCCCCTAGCTTTTAGTTTAATTTGCTCTTCTTTTCCTACTTTTGTCAGATGGGATCATAAAGCATTAATAAGGAAAGAAAAAGAAAAAAGAGAAGACAAGAAAGAGATTACTAAGGGAAAAGTGCAATTGTTTCTATTCACAGAAGATATGATTGTTCACATAGAAATTCCTATGTAAAAAAAAAGGAATAAAAGAAGTCTAAAAGAAGAAATAAATGTGCTAAAATATACATAAAAAGCTTAGAAAATAAAATTGATGAAATCTTCCAGGAAATAAATATAAAGGTAAAAAATATTGGAAACTATGTGAGAAAAGAAAAATAAAAAGATCAGTTCAGGAGGTCTTTCAACTATCTGTAGTTTGAAGAAGAGAGAATAAGGAAAGCAGAAAAGATATTATCAAGGAAATAATACAAAAAAAAAAAAAAAAGTCCAAGAACTGATGTGTGTAAGGTTCTATTGAATGCCCAGCACTCTTACAAGATAACTGAAAAGATATTAAAAAAGCAAATATATACATTCAATTAGACTTTTAATACTTTTCTACTTTTCCAATTAATTTTAAAGAGTTTATATATGTGTGTGATATTTTAAAAAGCATATTTATATACACACAAAGATAGTTGATTTTTAAATTTTTTTTGCTCTTCCAGTTAACTTGAAAGAGTATATATGTGTATTTATGTGTCTATTAAAAAACAGTATTTATTGCTTGATGAAAGACCAGACAAATTCAGGAGAAAGCTTGTTAATCAGAGAATAGAAAGAGGGAATATACTAATGCTTATTGAGCAGCACGAACTTTCTATATATATATATATATATATATATATATATATATACACACACACACACATATATATATATATATATTTTATTTTACCTTCTCAAAAACTCTGCAAGGCAGGTATTATCATCATTTTAGAAACATTAACACATATATAGTTAATAATCTCCTGGGAGCTTAAATTCAGGTCTATATGATTCCAAACCACTTTCTTGTCCTACTTTAGCAAAAGCCAAGACTTGAGAAGTTCCTTTGAGAATGGTTAGAAGTAAGTACTATTTAAGTAATTGTGAATATTATTTAGCATAACTTAAGGTATTTCATATATAAGAGGAAAAAGGGAATTTCTTTCAGTCATCCATTTATTTAACAAATATTTATTGAATTTCTACTTGATGCCAGGCAGAGATGATAGGATTCAACTCTTCTCAAGACACAGCTCTTGCACCTAGGGTGCTTCCAGAACTAGGAGTTAGGGAGAGAGAAACCAGGCCGTGGGAGGACAGTGTGGTAAGTATTGTGATTGGGGGAGTATGTGTACAGAAGTGCACCCAGGACAGATACCTAAATGAAGCCTTCGAGAACAACTCGCTGATACAGGAAGGATGAGTATGTGTTAGCCAGATGAGTGGAGGTGAGGAACAGAGGTGTGGGGTGGAGAAGGGGGTGGGTGATAAAAGTATTCTAGGCAGAGGTATCTAGTTGTTTGGAGGTAACTGATTTATAGAAGTGCCAAACGGCCTGACACGTTGCCTAATACTTGTTGGAACATGGGTGGGTAGGCAGAGAAGCAGTTAGTGGATGGAAGAATAATTGGGGAACATAATCCAGTAATTACTGTAGGAGCATGAGATGAGAGTTATTGACCCAGAAATTCCCTGTAAAAGGGCTTTCTCTGTCTTTTCAATTCCCAGAGAAAGATTGTGCTGATGTCAGAGGGAAAATGTGTGCTTTTATCCCTCATATCTAAGTAGGTCAGTATTTGCTAACACTCAAGGAGTCTGCATTATTTCCTCGTCAGCTAGAACATTGTGCTAATGAGGAGTGGGTCATAGGTTTAATCCCCTTATGGGCCTCTTAGCTTTGCTCTATTCTGTAGCCATGGACAGCACCCCTCACCCCAGGCTGTGCTTTCTCAAATGCCAGGCGCTGGCAGGAGAAGCCTGGTAAGACCTTTTGGAGAGATTAGAGAAAACTCATCACTACTCAGGGCCTCAGAGGGGGTACAGCTTCCAGAGAATATTCCACTGACAGTGCATAATCAATGTAACTGTGGTTTTCTAAGAATGTGGAAAGCATTTAGTGTTACTCCCACTAAATCTCTAACCTCAGCTCCTGTGGAAAATTTGCAGCTAAAGAGCTGCAATCAGCTAATATTCTCCTCTTCTCTTCCCTCTTCAGAGTAAACTAAGAATATTTGTTTAACGTCTAGTGAATTGGGGGTCCTATGATGCTGTAACAAGAGGACCAAAGATATAATCCCTCATGCATAGAAGTTTAAGCCTAAATACCACTAGATTTATTCAGCAATGACTTTACAGTACAATCCATAGATCCAGCTCTGTGCCAGGCACCTAGGAGAAAAGATGCCCTAATTAACGTTTATTGAATATGTCTTGTGTGCCAAGCACGTAGCTAAGTACTTTACAATGATTATTTCATTTAGTGCTCAAAAATAGCATGTCAAAACTCAAGCGGGTCAAGTCCTTTCCCACCTGTTGCCTTCCTCTTTCTTGGGAGAGGAGGTGATAAATACGAAAATGTGTGGCCTTAGATAAAAACAACTATGGTTAGAAATTCTCTCAGAAGAAATTTCCAGGCAGAGAGGTCTGAATAATTACAACAACTATAACTAATATTTATTGTATACTTTCTAGGAGATAGGCATTTTTCTGAGCACTTCATATCATTCAAATTCTTAAATCCTCAACTCCAACTCTATGAAGATAGGTTCTATTATTATTGATGTTTTATATATGAAGAAATTGATGCAAAGAAGGACAAAGAAGTAAACCTGTCCAAGTACACATAAGAATTAAGTGACTTCTTAGTGTCAGGTTATAACCCAGGCATTACCTTAGTTATATTGAGCATGTTTTATTGTGCTGATTTCCCATTTACATATATTCTTCGGTGATGTATCTATTCAAATATTTTTTTCCCTTCTTATTATTGAGTTGTAGAGGTTTTTTAAAAGAAATTTTTATTCTGGATATAATTAATTTATCAGAAAAATAATTTCCAGATATTTTTTCCAAGTTTTTTTAGTGTCCTTGAAAGGCAAAACTTTTAAACTTTGTTGAAGGCCAATTAATCAAATTTTTCTTTTATTGTTCATGCTTTTCTTTGTGGCCTAGCTAAGAAGTCTGTCTATATCAAGATCACAAAGATTTTCTTTTATTTTTCGTCTTGGAATTTTATAGTTTTTGGTCTTATATTTAGGTCTGTGTTTCATTTTGAGTTAATTTTGTATAAGATGTGAGAAAAAGGTTAAAGTTCTTTTTGTCCCATATAGATATCCAGTTTTTCCAGCACCATGTGTTACAAAGACTGTCCTTTCCCCATTGAATTACCTTGGCAGCTTTGTTGACAGTCGATTGACAATAACTTCTGTTAGTAATATTTTATATTTTTTGGTATATTCATCTTTCATATTTTACTTTATCTGTAAATATTTCTCAAGTGTGTGGGACAACATTTTTATTTCAGTTGCCAAATAATTTTTTGCTAGGATATAGAAACACAGTGGATTGTTCTTCACCATGACCACCTTCAAATTGCTTGGCATCTTTATTGAAAAACAATTGCCAAGGCAAAAAAAAAAAAAAAAATCACTTGCCAATATATATGTGAGTCTAGATCTGAATTCTCCATTCTGTTCCATTAATCAAAATGTCTATTCTTGCACCAGTACCAAACTGTCTTGATTGTTAGTTTTATGGTAAATTTTGAAATCAGGTTGGGTAAAACTTCAAACTTTGTTCCCTTTAAAAAAAATTTCTTTGGTTATTCTAGACCGTTTGTTTTTCCACATAAAGTTTAGATCAGTATGCAAATTTCTGCAACAAATCCTTGCTTAAATATTTTGACTGGAATTGCCTTGAATCTATATCATGTAGGCCAGAATTGTCATTTTTAATAATCCATTATCTGATTTGTCTCCATTTATTTGGATGTATTTTCTTATTATTCTTCTAACTTCTGTAGGACCTGTGGTGATAATGCCATTTCTTCCTCCCTTCCTCCCTTCCTCACTTTATCCCTTCCTTCCTTCCATCTATCTAGCTAGATGTTTGACAATTTTACTGATGTTTTAACATAACAGCTTCTGACATTGTTAATTTTCTGTAATGTCTGTTTCTATTTTATTGATTTCTACTCTTATTTTTCTTTTCTTCTATTTATTTTGCTCTTTTTTTCTAGCTTCCTAGGGTAAAAACTTGGTTCACTGATTTTATTTTTTATTAATTTGTATTGGGGTATAATTGATTTATAATGTTGTATTAGTTTCAGATGTACAGCAAAGTGAATCTGTCATATGTATGCATATATCAACTCTTTTTCTTTTTTTTTAGATTCATTTCCCATATAGGCCACTACAGAATATTGAGTAGGGTTCTCTATGCTATAAAGTAGGTCCTTATTAGTTATCTATTTTATATATAGTAGTGTGTGTGTATCAAACCAATCTTCCAATTTATCCCTCCCCCCTTACCCCTCAGTAATCATAAGTTTATTTTTCATATCTGTAACTCAGTTTCTGTTTTGTAGATAAGTTCATTTGTAGCCTTTTTTTAGATTCCACATATAAGCAATATCACATGATATTTGTGTTTCTTGATCTGTCTTACTTCACTCAGTATGAGAAGCTCTAGGTCCATCCAAGTTGCTGCAAATGGCATTATTTTGTTCTTTTTTTATGGCTGAGAAATATTCCAATGTATATCTGTACCACATATTCTTTATCCATGTATCACATATTCTTTATCCATTCCTCCACTGATGGACATTTAGGTTGCGTCCATGTTCTGGCTATTGTAATAGTGTTGCGATGAACATTGAGGTGCATGTATCTTTTCGAATTAGGGATTTCTCTGAATATATGCCCAGGAGTGGGATTACTGGATCTTATGGCAGTTTTATTTTCAGTTTTTAAAGGAACCTCCATACTGTTTACCCTAGTGCCTGTACCAGTTTGCAGTCCTACCAATAGTGTAGGAAGGTTCCCTTTTCTCCACACCCTCTCCAGCATTTATTGTTTGTAGATTTTTTGATGATGGCCTTTCTGACCAGTGTGAGGTTGTATCTCATTGTAGTTTTGATTTGCATTTCTCTAATAATTAGTGATGTTGCGCATCTATTCATGTGTTTTTTAACTATCTGTATGTCTTCTTTGGAGAAATGTCTATTTAGATCTTC